>NW_025782674.1:0-36644 GCF_021130785.1 Homalodisca vitripennis
AAATCGCCTTCTTAAAAACTTTAAAAAAAAGGTTTTAAAGAAATGATAAAATATTACAAAAGATTTATGATAGAATGAGTTTTAAAAATAAACCCGAACAGACTCAACGCATGAGATGAACCCTAGTATACTAGTAGTTCTGCCAGCCATTATATTTGACCGATAAGTTGTTATGAACAATTTGGACATCTGTTTCGTTATTGTTCTAAGAAGCCGAGAAGTTCACGGTCTTCACTCATAAGAGACTATTAATTTCGTGCTGGAAGGGAAGGCGATCAAGTTTAACTTTCTCCATGGGGATGAAAACAATAATTTTTTACATGATAGTGAGCCGGGGCTCAGTTTGGAACAATTTATTTTTTGTCTATTATTTTTCCACCTCGGCCACTCTTGTCAGTCGGTGGGGGAGTCACTCCGTCAGAGTATTGATTTTCTGCCTGGTTGGACTGATTGGTTGAGGTCAGCTGGTTGACCTTGACTAGTTTACCGACCAGCTGTTCACCGGCCCCCGGCACCGGCACGGCTACTGTTCGGAGCGGTCAGACACGTTCGGAGAAGCTACTGCGTTCTGTCTGTTCACTGCTCGTCCCGTTCACCATGGCGGCTAATTCACGACTTTCGGCAGGGGTCCCGTGAGTGCCGTCAGCGGGATGATGCGGCGAGTCTGCCCACAGCACTGAAGCCCAACTGAATGCCCGCGCCCTGCCAGCGCTATTGGACCGGCATCCAACCGGAGTGTAGTGCTCCCTTAATTTCTTCTGGAACAAGGTTGGATCAGAAATGTTTTTTACTTCTTATACAACTTGCGAGGACTGGGGTGCAGGGAGCGCTTGCCAGATGTTAGATCTGGAGGAGGGCCAGTACCTAGCCAGTATTTTATTAGTTAGTTACATGACTGTGAAGGGGAGGATTTTTCCTTTAATTCGGATTCGTGGAGGCAACTAAGCCCCCGCCTCTCGAAAATGGCTTTAAAATATTTTTTTTTTAAATTTCGGCTACAAACTTGAAACAAAATTACTTTTCAAAAATAGTGGGCCTTGAGAAATTCTACAACCTTTTTCCTCCCCTCAGTTCATTAAAAAATTACCAGTTAAAATTTTGCTACTGCCGTACTGATATATGTTATTTATAGACCAAATTTCTATTTTTTGCTGTGTTATTATTATTTTATTTTATTTATTATGTTATTGTCATTATTTGGAATTATTATTTATTGTTGTTATTTAGTTTTTAAGTTACGCGGTGCACCGTGGTGCTGCATAATTGTATTTTGCATGGAAATGTTTGCCACCTACTAATTATATTTCTTGTACTCGAAATCTTGTCTCGTTTTTGTCTCTTCCAAAGTGGCATGTGATTGTTTTTTTTTTATGATTTGCTCCGAGTTTGGGGAGGGCACGCTTCCGAGGCCTCCTGTCTTTTTTTTGCCTGCTCGGAACAATAGTATGACTTTTTATCCGTCATTCCATAGGATTTGATCATATTTGCATTTTAAGAAACCATGAAGACAACGGAGAAATATCAAAATAAATAAATTTGTAAAAAACTGAGTGCAAGTATGTGATGTTTTTTAACACTCCAATTTTATTAATAGATTAAAATATAATAACAAATTTGAAAATCAATATTATAAGTACAGTGAAAAGATTTGATTTAACGACCTTTACTTTTTAGTACATTCTATAGCTACAGTATTTTTTTATATAGATACTCTGTCCAAGATAGCTACTTAATCAACAATACAAATGTATTACTTGGCATGATAAGTAGATAAACATTTTATCTGCATATATTGTACGGAAATTCACTTCTACATAGACAATTTCTATGGTAGTGTATGTTCAACCATAGATTTAAACTGAGCACCATTAAAGCTTGTTAATCAGTAGGCTGACATAATTTCTCTTTATCTGTCTGGGAATGGACCACTATTTTGCATGGATCTATGTTTATTTATTCTAGTCCGCAGGTCATCTCAAGAATGAGATGAGTTATAGAATTATAATTTTGAAATACAGACTAAGCGAAGCCTGTTACGCAACACACCTAAATTGTAAATAATTAGCGTTAAATCAATTTTAATTTTAAACGTTTTAAATCAAAATTATATATTAACTTTCGTTGGTGAAAACTAGTGATCAATGGCACATTTTTTATACTAGCAAATGTACAAAAAAATCTCAGCTTGGATTCCAACTTCGTCACGTTTTGGTCAGTCCATAAAAGTTGCACCACTATTCCCTCACGTGCTGGTGTTGTTTAGCTAATGGTTTACTTGCTATAAACTTTCAGTTCTATCATTGGCTAATTGATTAATCGTATCAGTACTGTGATCCAATGTTGTCTTCTAACTAACGGATGTAACCTCTTGGCTGTGTGATTTACTACTTGAACAGAATCAATTTCTCTGCCTAACTAGCTAACCTGTGGTTTAATATCGTCATATACGTATATCTCTGCTAATGTGGAAAAACTCTACTTGCTGATGCATATTAGCTAATGTTTAATTAATTGTAAAATCTCAGCTTTTATAGATCTGACCTTATTCTCAGTATCATTCTGGTAAAAGTTTAAGTTAGTATTAACTAATTAGTGAAAAGCATGTATTTTTTTTATTTCAAAAATATAGTTAAAGTTACTTTTATTTATTACTCACATTGTATTAAATGTAAAACTGTAGATGAATAAGATGAGTACATTTACTTAAACTATCATTAAAAAACGCGTTTTAAAACTTAATAATGTCAACTACATGGTGTCTTAATTTTTGTAAGAGTTTTGCTACTCATTGATTAGAATAAAATATATTACATACTTCATATCTGCTTATTAATTTAAGGAAATGTGAACTTAAAAAAAAAAAAAAAACAGTTCTGTATTTTTAAATAAATTATTGATTTAAAAATATTTTAGAGCATTTATTATGCAAAAGACATACACATCAAGGAATTTACCTTTTATACAAATGATGTTTTAAACAAAAGCTTGCATTCCAATTTTGAACTTGGGTGTGTCGATACGGCATGGCAGCAAGTAGCTCATGCTTGTAGGACAACGTACACGACGTGCACTTAGGGACTTTGCTTATTACTTACCATATTGCATTTAAGTCAAATCAAATTTTATAATATTTAATTAATATTTTTAAAATCACTTTTATAATGCAATAAATTTTAATATTGAACTAACCCTTACTTATCCACATAAAACTCCCAAATCGAGTGTGTTTGGGATCTCAATGGGAAGGTACTATTTAGTTACACAAACAAATTGCTTTTCCTAATCAATGCCATATAAACTGATTTTAATGGGTTGACTCTTAGCCTATATAGTTCACATATTCGGTAATGCCCATAAATACCAATGGATCTGATTTACATTTTTAAGAAACAAGAAATGTAGTTACGTTTTACTCCTCTTACGTAATAAAAAATTTGATAAAATTGAAAATTGGTTCTTTACAATAGAACATTTATTTTCCATGTTTTTTCTACAAACTTTTAGTTACAAAAAGAGCCAGAATGTACCTGAGTCATACAGTACGTGGTTGGGACGTAACATGGTTTATACACTTGTCTATAATACGAGATTGGGACAACATTTTCCAACATGATAATCTACTATTGGGGCGTAAAACACACAATGATTTATATCCAATGTATAATTGTTATTTTTTATCGAATACTGTTAATTGCAAATAATAGGTGTTACTTCCAGGAATTTTTATTTAAAAATTTTTTTAAAAAGTATTTAATAGTTAAGAGTTATATATTTTGAGAAATAAATATATCTAGTAAATAAAATATAATTAAAAATTTATTCGAAAAATTATTATTCCAATTCTAAAAATCTTTTGAAAGTTTTGTTTCTATCAGAACCGTATTATCATACAGATTATTTTAGTAGATATAAAGTTTGATAAGGAATATCCTATTAAATTCAATATTAGAATTCCATTCACCTACAATTTTTGGTTCAGTTTCAAATTACGTGTTTAAAATATTTACATTGGAAAGTGCACGAGTCAAAGGCAACCATTCTTTGATACACTTTCACTAGAAATTGAAATAATCATTGCCATTTGAATATTTAAAAGTTTATTTCAACGGTTTATTGGTTTAACAGTTGGAGTACGCAGTATAATATATACGCAGCATATATTAATATATATTAATTTATTTCACCACCATTAAAAATCTTTGTTTTAGCATATCATCTCTATTATATATGTATCCAATTATTTAAAAAGATGTGTCAATAATGGAACAGTGAATAAAATTAATTGAAATAAAATATAACCCTGTACATTGAATATAATATGAGTGTCAGCGGAAACTTTTGAACCTGGAAATACTTCATTTTTATCTCCCGTTCTATCTGACGGTCTGTCCACACGTTATATCAACTAAACTATAGACTTTAAATTTCCCATAAAACTTAATTTCTAAATATGCGTCAATCACTTCTATTATGGTGATATGTCACTCAATAGGATTTGGGCTGAGCTTTTAGCAAACATATTTACATTCCCTTATGGACAACCATAATGGCCACGAAGAAATCGCAGGACCGCGTGGTACAAATAAAATAAAATAAAAGTATAAATCTTGTAAAGTGGAAATTCAATGTTAATATTTGAAAATCAGCGAACTCTGTAGTAACTTCTGTAGTAGTACCCTGTTGTACTACCTAAAAATATTTTAAAAGACCTTATCTTAACTCAAAATCTTAGCTCAACTCAATGAACATAAATTTTAAATTTACCATGTAGGCAAATATATCAAGAAATATCTAGCAAATGATAGTTTCATCGGTAGACGTTAAACTTTGGTTGAAACTTTATTTGAGCATAACATAAAAATTTGATCTATAACAGTGCATTTACAACATATAAAACTTGGACTATGCAAGATTGAAGCATTTTACCTAACTGACTCATTTTCCCTCTTACCTGCCGACGGGACGTAAAACTTTCTTTTGTGTACGACTTCCGTTAATCTAGTTGTCCTCAGGCAATCTCAATAATGAAATGAGCCTTATACTTTAAAATTGGCATGTAACCCTCGTCTAAGACAGTTAAGAAACGTATATTGTGATATTCTGCTACCTTGCTTTTTATATAGAAAACGTGTTTCATTAAATCAGATGCAATATATTTAGTATACATAAAATATAATTATTAATCTCATATAAACATGAATCAACATTTGCCGTTGCATTAATTCTCTTCATTTAGAAAAATCGAGTGTTAAGTGTTTATGAATTAAAAACACTGAATTATTACTTACTTATATAAATTAAAGCTGAAGTTTCAAGAATATTTTTCATGCCAAGTAGGACTACTGCGTCACGAGGTCTGTCTCCCCGTAGAGCAGTACAGTCATTGTCAGTGATGGTACAGTCGGGTCACGTATGAAGCTGTTCTGGCTACTGTACATGAGGGTCTTATTTCAGCAATGTTTCCCTTAAAGCAACGCAAAGCTGTTCTTAGCTAGCAAAATATATTACGCTAGAATAATAATCGTTAGACGTTTTTTTATAGGAAATAATGTTAAAAGAGAAAAGTAACAAACTGTTCTGGAATGGTAATAACATTTCAAAAAAAAGGTGTTTGGTTGTCAAAACTTGTTTTATTCCTCAAGCGAGATACTTACTACATGTACTACCTATATGAAATAAATTTTAATAGTAGTAAAAAAAGCGAAAGTGGCTTTGTGTGTTTGTTTTGCTGAATTAGAATATTATGAACGAAGTTGGTTTCTCAGACCTAAGTTTATTATCTTTATTATATTTATCACCGCAACATGAATATATTCTACTATAGCATCGGGACAAGCTAAAAACAATGGAAAAATAAAATACTGTGTGCCTGATAGGATGCCTACTTAAGCTTTAGAAATATTATAACCATCATATTACATCATAAGTGCTCTAAAATAGTAGGTTACTGACTTTTATGTTAAACACTGCGTGTGAAGGACGTAAATAATAGCTAGTTGTTAATATTTATGTTTTCACAAAATCTACCTACTTCTACCGGCTGAGCGGAAGATCTATCTATACATATTGATTAAATTCGAAATCTTTTAATTAATACATTTATTATTATTTTCCTTGCAAACTCCGTAAGAGATGAGAGCCGATTTGTATTCAACCACAACTGATTTTTCTTGGAGTCTACTTTCCTTTGATTTACAGAATATTTAGAAATATATATTTAAACGTGGGAGATTAAGTTTCATTTGCTGACATAACAGCTATGAATACGTGGTTGGCGTTTGTATGTTTTTTGTTTGAATATCTGCGTGTTCTGGTTTTTATTCTAACTCAACATGTTTTTATAAATTCAATTTTATGTGCAAAAAATTTTTTAAATGTGCACCCAAGAGTTTCAAAATTGATTTCATGTGCCGGTGTACATATTTACAGTAGCTGATGGAAAATAACTTACGTGTGAAGCGCGCGAGAAGTAACTGTTAGTAATGTAAATTTTAATAAGAAGTCCACTATTGTCAGTAATAGATGTGTTCTAAAGATATTGCGATACAGAAAATTGTGTCTCAGTTGTCCATCATACCTCACCACACAAACGATCAACCAGAGATCAACAACAGATATAGGCCTGGGAAATGCATTGTCTGGGAGAGCAAAGTAAAGGCTAAAATACTTCAATTCTATAAAAATAAAAAATGCAGTATCTTCAAAAAGCGGGAATTCTTAAAACATCTCAGAAAACTATTATCCAAAAAGAATACTAGTCTAAAGATTACAAAACCACCTACTACTCATCATGTTTATGCAGTAACATCATAAATTATTAATTTTAGTACAATTTCAGTTCAACTCCACTTCTCATTAATGAAATAAAAAGAAACATTGCCATTAAGAGATATAATAGAAGAAGTGGTTTAAGAGAATTATTGGCTACCTTTCCATTGTAGAAATGGAGGTTGAATTAGATTTGTTTATTTTACCTCTAAGAGAGCAACGAGGGTTTTTACATTGGTTTGGGTTTTTGACTCTGCATTCCTGATAATCAAAAAACAATAAATCAAATAAATAATTTTACATATTTTAAAACCATGTCTGTATGTTAGATTTGTAGTATTGACAAAAGTATGTAGCCTAATTGAACAATCCAGGGTTTTATTCTTCGTGAGTACATTTCTTCAAATGTAATGTCTTTTAATTCTAAATATTTTATTTCACAACATACTGAAATAAATAATAGTATTACGAAATAAAATTAGTTCGTCTGTTAAGTAAAATGCTAGAAAAAATTATGATATATGCCCCAGTTTATTATTGACCACATAGAGACATATAGAGACGCTTATTTTCTTCCAGCCTTATCCTGTAACAGTTAAATAATATTGGAACCTAGGAAATGCATCCAAGTACGGGAGCCTTTAAGAAAAGGGTCTACCTTATCAATTACTTATCCTTAATTATCAGTAGCAAACGTTTCCTCGTTTACACACCACAACATATACACAATCGAAACTGATTTGATGGTTTATAACTTTTGAAGTTACCTTACTGTAACGATGTAACTCCCAAAACAGGAATGGATCAATAATTAATTAAAAATAATAAACAAGATTTAACTTTTATTGAATCATAGATAAAAGGAGGGAAATTTTCAGCAGTGAAATTTTAATATTATATATTTAACACTTAATGTATTGTACTTTAACGTTCTATTACCTTGTCGCCATCTTAAGTTAAGATTTATATAGAAAATTTAAATCAATTACGAAACAAAATTTTATTAAAGCACTAGCAGTTTACACACGGCTTCGCACGCAGTTTTCTGTTAATAAACAGGACACTGTATTCATTTATTCATTTTTAATGAGATTCTAACCACTCCTGAGGTAATTTATACTGAAAGCTATACTATATTTCCTTATCCGCATTAGATGTAAGTTTAAAGAATGGTGTTTTGGGATTCCGGAAGTTGTAGAGTAAAATAATTTTAATAAAAATGAATTTTTCCCTCCAACATTCCATGGTAATTTATCGAATTTTTTCCCGATGATTTTGAGTAATAATAGAATATTTAAGGACGGTTTGGGAGCCAATCCTTAAGACGAAGACAATTAAAATTAAAGATATAAATGTAATTTTTTGAATAGAAGTAAGCTTATTTTAGATATATTATGTTATAATCCTTGTATATATATATATATATATATATATATATATATATATATATATATATATATATATATATATATATATACACAGATTCGAGAAGACTAAATCGGCAATAAATCGTCTACTTTTGACCATTGTAATATGCATATGTCCTAAGATATTTATAGTGCCAAAGTAGAGTTTTTTATCCCAATCAATATGTTACATATAGCCTATAAAGGTCTTACGAAAAACATGTACGTTGGGTTTTACAAAAGTCTGTATCAAAAGCTAAAAAGTATCATTGTCTTTACTAAGTATTTTAATTAAAAGCATATTGCTAAACCTTCTAATCTTAATATTAGGATAACCTCTGTGCGTTAAGGGTTATTAAAAAAAAGATTTTAAATAAGAAGTGTTGTTAATGTTATGCTTCATCTATGTTTCCAAGGCTATAAATAAAAGTAAAATAGTACTTAATATAATTAAAAATATGATTATGTTGTAATATTTTAATGTCTACATAGTATTGTTACTTACGTTTTGACAGCATTGTTTAAACTGTCATGCGAAAGAAATCTAGAGGGTATTTCTACAATATAAGGACACATAATTGTATCGCATGCTTCGACAAGAAAGTGTTTTATATTAAATAGAACGGAGAAGCAATTTCACATCTCGTTGCCAAAACAACAAAGAGACAGTTTTTTATCTGTTTAATAACGGTGATCTGTTGTTTAATAAATAATTCTTTGTCCCCAAATTTTAGCGGGAATTTTAATGACAATCTTACATGTGAATAATTAAAACAAAACGTTTCAAAACTAAATAGGACACATATATACACATACAGGACACTCACTCACACTCTCTCTCTCTCTCACACACACACACACACACACACACACACACACACCACACACACACACACACACACACACACACACACAAACACACACACACACACACACACACACACACACACACACACACACACACACACACACACACACATATATATATATATATATATATATATATATATATATATTTATATATATATATATATATATATATGTACAAAAGTAGGAACACCAAAGGAGAAGATCCACATCCCATGCCCTTCCCAGGCTTCACAATTCTTTTGTCATTTGTCCTTCATTGTCTCACCTCCCTCTGCAATGTTCTTCACACTTATATCTCTCTCTCTAAAATCTTATATTGCTTAAAGAAGGACTTGAAACATTTAGTATTATATTTTTCAGTATATCAGTTACAAAGTTTTCATAAAATATTAAAATAATTCTCGATTTGAAACGTGATCTTCATTACGAATTCCTAACAATTAAAGTAATTCGAAAAGCGTAAGAATGTTCTATTACAATATTTAACATTTCATGATTTTTTAATTTTTGCCGTAATTACGAAATTAGGAGCAATGAATATAAGTATCATCCATATAAGTTCGTGAGGAATTTGGCAATGAATCATCTTAAAATGTAGTCCTAAATTTTTCAGTGTTGCCTATAAAACATTATTTATATTACATAGGAATATTTACATTTGATGTAATATTGTACATACAAATTTTGTGAGCTTTAAGAAAACTTGATTGTCACCAAATAATATTTAATAGCCTTTATATATACAAAAATTCTATTTCATTAAAATGTCTTGAATTTTAAAGGCTGACTACTTTCTTTACGCTTTTAATCAATAGTGATAGTTTAACCTGCGTAATTGTTATTTGGACTCTTCCAAAGTGATACATTAAAAATAATAATAGCAACCCAATATTGTTATATTAGATCTGTATTCATAACTTATGATATATATGTTATATTGATAAAAATGAAAAAAACCTAAAGTAAATTGTATCTAAAATCATTAATGATGGTAAAAAAAAACATTTAATAATGATGTAATTATTTGTATAGTCTAAACTTAATAGCTTTCAACAATTGAAATAAAATGGAGTCAAAAATGTAAAATGTTATTCCATGTTCCTTAAAAATGTTACTTTCTCGCTTACACAAATATATGTGTATTTAATATTTACGAATACACTTTAAACGTTAAAATTTCCAATTTAATTATTAATAACCTGGGAAAACTGCACTCTCATTCATAAATATGCCCTTCAATATGTATGCATTTTTAACAAACGTACCAATAGCGATATATTCTGTCTCGGTTAGCGATGACAATCTGTAAATCCGAAGAGCTTCCACAATGTTACATTCAGCTGTCGTGTTGATGACTGCTGACTAAATGACAGGAGTTACATCTCCCAGTCCCTCGACAATCAGCTAATGTTCCTCTTCCCGTGTAACTTTTAAACGCATTTTATGCAATGACGTCATATTTCTATTACAGTTTCCAACATATCTATTTATATCAGTTAAAATTATTTCAGTTTTCAGAGAAATGAGTAAAGTTTTACCATAAATATATTTGTCAAATTATATATATAAGTTTATTTTAAGAAAAGTGTGTTATATGTTGAATCACGAATCTTATAAAAGTATGTGGCATTAATTTGCAAGTAGAACAGATTTCCTCCTCTTAACATGTTAAGAATACGCCTCACTCTGTGTCACGTTACGGGCTTCGTTGAGGTTGCATGTAAAGCTTCCTCTCTTACGCAGGGTGAATAAAAAGTCAGGGACCACCCAACCCCTATATTTGTTCTAAAGTCTATAATAGGAGTAAGGTTAGATATGTTTATATTATTTCAAAATATAGATTCGATCAGTTTGGTTTTTAAGGTTAAGATTTGTTTAAACCTAACAAAGTTTCATATTTCTACTCTTGAACGTACTAAATGTTACCAGATACAAACACAAATCCATAATTTAGCCTCCATGTATTTTGTGTGTTTAAGAACAGGATCAAGATTAGAAATACGAATTCATAACTGACCAAATAATAATAGAGTATTAGAATCAATATTATTCAATAATTTACTTATTTTAAATGCATTACCGTCAAAAGATCGACTTAAATTGATTGAAAGGAATCCTTCCAATACAGTTTTCACATTAATTTTGAGATAGTAGAAGTATAAATAAGGAAACAATAACAGGAAACCACAAACATGTCGGATAAACCCATTCCGATATTGTTCAAATATAACAGATGCAAAAGTTTATATTAAAGCAAGAGTGCAATATTCGCCATCAAACAGACGTCAATGGCAGAGATTGCTGCCAATCACTACGAGAGCCGTATTTTTGACGTCAAAGAAGAGTTATTAAGTGCTCGAAAATGTCAAAGTCATAAAAACAGTACTTCTTATCGGTTATATATAACTTTTTATTGAAATAAAAAGCACCTTTTCAATATTTAATCTATCTACAAAATGTTTAGGCATTAAAATTTAAATGATGGATTATTTATATTTGGAAATAGGTAAATATATTTTGAAACATCAACACATACACATAATCCAATTTTGAATAAACTGATAACTGAACTTGAATAACATTTTGCAAATAAGAGCGAAATGTTACTGAAAACCATTTATTAAGTTCTGAAATAACCGCATTTAATATACATACTATACATGTCAAAGATAGTAATTCTTCTGTAAAGTATTAAACATGAAACTTGGAAAGCATGGTTAATGTTTATTTATGGTCGTATAAATAATCCATTTGCCAAGTAGCTTTATGTTTTCAAACATTTACTAACAGACATATAGTACATATACAAGTATTTTGGAAGTAAGCTTGTAAATATTAGTGAACGTAGGAGAATTTTATAACTAAATTTTCGGATCTTTTGAAATATGTGTAAATTTTCGATGTAGCTCCAGCTGAGTTTCCTCTTAGCGCCCCAACTGGAATCTAAGGTCATGTTCAACTTAAGAGATCAAAAGATAGGTCGGCGATTAACATAACTCCGGATTTCAGGAGTCGGTGGCCGCGAAAGATTCCAGATGTAAGAGGCACTAGTAAGAGGCACATGTAAGATCTCCAGCACTAAGAGGAGAAAGAACTGTAACCCATCCCTAAATTTAGATTTCATCAACCCCTCCCACCACAGCTGCGCTTTGTGATGAAGTACTATATAAATAAAAAATACAAACAAACTAAACTGCTAAAATTGTGTTCATGAGAATTGCTCTATCTGACAGATAATTCTTTGTATCACACAATCGATAATAATTTGTGATTAGAGGTTAAAGGACGTCCAACGTACTTGGTAACTTAATTTTGGGTATACAGTTGCAATAGTAGCTCCCAAAGTCAACAATTACGAGCGTACCTATGTTGAGTGTAGGGACTAATCATGTTGTATTATGTTTTGTATTAAAAAAATTGTTTATGATTTTCTTACCAGTGACTTTATTTATTTGTAAGAGCTCTCTAGAATTATATACCATTAATAATTTTGTATAAGAAAAATATAAAAGGCTGCTTGTTTTTAACAAAATGTATTATTGGCACAAAATGCACTGAAATTTAAAAAACCCATTCTAATTGCCATACGAATTAGTTCAATTTTAGTTCAAATTAGTTCAAACGGCAGATATTGGAATTGGAATATAAAGAATACCTACAAATGTTTAAACATACGAAAGTTATATTGATGTTTTTGTACTATCGCAGGTAAAAATTATAATCTATTTTTCAATCTGCTCGTCCAAAATATGCAATATTAAAGCACGTCAAATACACAAATTGCTGCCAGTCACGTAGAAAAAGACCGTATACGCAGTATTGGAATATACTGCAGGTTATTCACATCAAAGACAGTTTATTAATAAAACTTTCATGGTCAAGCACATATCCTCTACCAATCAGCGATTATTTTTTATATTAACTTTTATAAATAGTAACCAATTTGTGGTGCCATAGAGAAGAATTCAAATTTACTATCACATACTGAAGTTGTGCCAATCACTATGCAATAAATAATATTTATGTGGCTCACACATGAGTTTAAATGAGCGTAATAAATATATATATATATATATATATATATATATATATATATATATATATATATATATATATATATATATATATATACAGGGTGTACATAAAGTCCTGCACGGGTATAATATTTTCTGAATGAATAACAGATAAATAAACAAGATTTGGTACGTCAATACTACACCTAAAAATCTACTTTTTTGAAGGAGGAAACTATCAGTTTTCTGTAATATCATGGGGACGTCCCGCAAGGAGTCAGAAGGAAATCTTAAATAGGAGCATAGGTCAATATGGACATCATTTTAAAGGGCTTGTCTAGCAGAGTTTAATGCCACAAACCGCACTCAAAAAGATTGATCTAGTACAAAATGGTGGCTGTTCAAAGATTTTACTTGGTTACATTTTATTAGTAGCCTTAACCCCAGTAAAGCAAAACTGCAACCAAACAAATACTGCAGCTAACCACTACATTATGCTGGTCAGTTGTACAGAAGTGAATTATGACATTAGTTATCCTCAAGGGTTATAAATTTGGTCCTAATATATTGATAACGGGGAAAACCTGATAACAGTAACAATTAGAAATCTCTTATCTTTGGGTCGCAGTTAGGACTTTTCCTATTAGCCAGTCTATTCATAGTAGGCTATTCTAGTTTTCTTGTTTTAGTAGTGCTGTCCATCCATTTTATCAGTAAAGTAAAGAATGTCTTATTTTACCAGGCGAAGTTAGGGCTAAGAAGCCCTCTCTAACACTTAACCTGGGGACCAACGGCTTAAAGGTGACTTCCGAACCACCACCAATGGCCGGGCAGGCGGGCCGCTTGCAAGGACAGGATCGCTCAGCGGTCACCTGTCCAAGCAGCAGCCACGCTCGGCGTTGGTACAGCTTTAGTACAAAAGAGTTTGTCGTATTGCTTGTAGTTCTTCAACTACACTATGTCGCTTGACGAACGTGAACGTATAACACTTTTATGATGGTTGGTTGGGGAAATAACAGACGATCACACGAAGAAGCATGCCATTTATTTAATAACTACTTTCACGAGAGGCAGCCAATTTCTAGAACAACTGTAGGGAGAAACTGTTCAACACTTTATGAAAACAGGAAGTGTTTCCGATCGTTATAGGTCGCTGAGATTTCTAATTGTTACTGTTATCAGGTTTTCCCCGTTAGCAATATATTAGGACCAAATTTGTAACCCTTGAGGATAACTAATGTCATAATTCACTTTCTGTACAACTGACCAGCATATGTAGTAGTTAGCTGCAGTATTTGTTTGGTTGCAGTTTTGCTTTACTGGGGTTATGACTACTAATAAAATGTAACCAAGTAAAATCTTTGAACAGCCGCCATTTTGTACTGGATCAATATTTTTGAGTGCGGTCTGCGGCATTAAACTCTGCTAGACAAGCCCTTTAAAATGATGTCCATATTGACCTATGCTCCTATTTAAGATTTCTTCTGACTCCTTGCGGGACGTCCCCATAATATTACAGAAAACTGATAGTTCCTTCAAAAAGTAGATTTTTAGGTGTAGTATTGATGTACCAAATCTTATTTATTTATCTGGTATCGTTCAGAAAATATTATACCGTGCAGGACTTTATGTACACCCTGTATATGTATATATATATATACATTATCTATATTAGGCTAATTATATATATATATATATTATATGTATATATATATTGTAAATAATCTAAATATTTTTATACATATGGATGTGTAGTTAAACGTACTATATAAATGCAATAGGCAAATTTTATAAACTTAAAGGCGCTTTAAAATGAACATGTTAAAATTACATAGCAGCGCTCCTGCGGCATAACAGAAAACATACATTTTTCCTTCATAAATATACACTGGAACCAGCGTATATTTTTTTTAATGGCCTTATAATCTTAAATGGTTTAATTTGTATTTAAAAAAAATTACCCCCATCTACATTAAAAATATCAATCGATTTAACTATTTCTATTATTGTTAAATTCCGAGGTATTTCCCGAGATAATTCAATACATGATACTGTATCTAGGCATTTCAAAAATATTCCGTTATATTAGATATTATATGTCGATGTGATAGCCCTACACGATTATCTGTACAAAGACTTACCCAGACCGAAAGGCGAATGTCAGTGAGTAATTAATAAAAAGAGTTTCAATATATTTAAATTTAATATAGATTTATAAAATTACAAAATCGGGCAAAGTAAAATAGAATGGCAACCCTATATATTATGAAAATATATATTTTTAATCCATCGAATGTGTAGTGAAGCCTTCAAAGCTTGAAATTTGACATTTTTTACTTTCTATTGTAACTTTATTTGTGATTACGTATTTTTCGTTACATCATGGAGATTTTACATTAAAATACATTTTACTTTAATGCTACTTAGTTTTTATACTGATTTCTGTAGTAATACAAAGGCAAAAATTATCCACAACTACATAGTCAAATATGTTCAACGGGACATTTACATCAACCTTATTGTTTTTATATTAAGTGGAAGTGAAACAATCTAGATATAGTACTAACCATAGTATCAATGACTCAAATATAAAAATTAATAAAGTTTAACACAAGCAAAATTACGATAAAGCTGTTCTATAATACTCAATAGGCTAGAAACTCTAATATCAGTCTGTTGGTGTTTTTTTCTGTCTGTAAACCTGTCATGTGTCAAAATGGTATCTAAAGAAGGAGCTTTAGCTTCTTTGTGTAAAGCTTCAGTTCTATCTAGGGAGCATCGATTTCACTAATTTTCAGTGTCAGTAAATTGATTTCGGTTGAGAGTTGGTGGACTCTTCTGAATAGGTCTTATGGGTAACCATGATGGCAACGAATAAATCATATAATGAACAATGTTTTCAAAAGACTTAAATGAATGTGATGTAGCAGTATCACATGTTGTCTAACTACTACAAGACATACAGTTTCATCATTTTTATTTCAAATTGTTATTCAAACTCCACTATGAAACCCAGTTCAATGAAACAATTTCAATATATCAGTGAAATAAAATCTAAAGAAAGATTGTATATGTAGACTTTTAGTTACTCGTGAAACACCATGTACGCTTGACGCGGTACATGATACTATACCGCGTAGTATTAAACAAACTAAAGATCTCACAGCAAAACACAACAAAGAAATCAGAAATATCTTTTATATCCGTGGTCCAGAAGATGGATTTTAAAAAAAGTCATAATTTTACTGAAACCTAAACTACCAGAATCCCAATCTTCTACACTCTACCTTTAATCCACAAAACCGATTACCACCAGCTGGATTACCAAAAGTTTCATGTTATGACTTTCTAACCGAAATAATGATTTTCTCTCCAACCATTTTTCCATATTAAAATCAAGGAAACTAATTCTTTCCTATTAAAATTGCTACAAGTACAACAATTAATTCGTGAAAATTGTATCTTAGTAAAACAGATTTTAAACCCACCAGTATCCCGCATGATGCTGTATTGATGGGTACAGGACTTATTATCTTTATATATCGTAAGAGTTCCATATTGTGGCAGTACTCAGTATGTAATATTGCAGGTATAATTTTAAACACCAAAACTAACGAATCGTCTAATAAATTTATACTAAATATCGTATCCACTCACTGCTAGGGATTGGTTTAATTCGTTAACGAGTATTTGTCACTTTACAGAGTTAATGGACTCACTGTGTAAACTATTTCAAGAATTCAAATTTTTCAACAGGTTTCAAAGTGGTGGAAACCCGAAAATTTAGATGATATTTAATTGATTTTGAAGTAAATATAACATTTTTATTAATGGTGAAACTATGTTATTAACTTATTTTTTGTCGAATAAGAAACATTTTGTAAAATTTCTTGGAAGTGGTATTGGTCTAATAGGCTGCACCTAAAACATCTGTACTACAACAAAATTATAAACATGCGACTAAATAAAAATACATTTTTGAAAAATAATATGTAAGATACGTTTCTTCCCATCAACAAACATAACGGGCCAATGTATGTATAAAGTAAAACTAAGTACTAAACGCAATCTCCAGAGCAAATAAAGTCGAAAGCGGTTTAGAGGATACTCGTTTTATGATCAAACGTGATCCCGTTGCGGGATTTACTTTTACTCGGACTGGGCTCACTTTATTGTACCCTAACAAATTACCTTATCGAAATAGCATTCAAACAGTAGATTTGTTTTAATAAAGTATATATTCAAAAAAGATCCTACAATTTCTTGTAAAAGGACATACTCAGAAACTATAATTAACGGGATAACGGTCAGCTTTTAATTTAGTGTACATAAAATAAAAAATATGCATACAAATGCTTTTGAGATAATCACTTTAATAAACAACAAATACTAAGTATAATATTAACATTGAAATCGGACGTTAGAAGAATGTGACCTCTTTGAAAATTAAAGTCAGTTCATTAAAGCTTGTGTTAGATCAACTTCAATTCATAACTTGTCCTGGAGTACCGTACATTCGTCTTACAGAAGTTTCTGAAGCTTCGAAATGTGTTGTCCTCCATTAAATATAACTATATAAATACTTTATGTTTGTGATTCAATGGGTAAAACTCGATTTATGTACGACTTATAGATCACTTCTGATAATGTGTCATAATAAGATACAAAGTAAAAATGAGTACATATTTTACATATTTACATTTTTTACATATTTAAAACTCATCCTATCTTATTCCAAATAAAAGAATGATTTATAATATCCCACTTTGGTGTTTCATAAATAATATCTAAATTGTGTAACTATAAGTAGTTTCAAATTATCAATTTAATATTTATATTTACACCAGTACAATATATAGTCAAAGGTCATACACGTAAATAAATGTGAAAATGAAAATCTAATACTCCCATACAGGTTCTTAAAATGATAGTTTTCAGGAAAACTATGAAAATACACACACACACAAATTTGTGTATATATATTATATATAAAATTCTCAACTGTATTTAAGTCATTTAGGGGCAAAAATAAAAAATTTCTAGAATTTATATACATTTCGCAGGAATAAATATGTTACCATAACTTGGGTTATATCTTCATATAGTTTGCTACTTTTTTATAGAGTGGATAATTTATATTTCCTTAGTAAAATTAATAAATTGATTATATTTCATCGCATACATAAATATGTCATAAATATTGCAGTTGATATCATAACTGACTTACTTGTTGCTGCACTCACTGCTCTGAATCGGGAGGAATGCACACTTGGGATATTTTACAATCTGAGTCGACTTCTTCTACGAAAATTGGAGGGTTGTGGTGTTATAGGAGTTTTAATTCAATATTTTGGTTCCTACCTCTCTGGTAGAACCCAATTTGTCGAGATAATGAATTATTTGAGCAAAAAATGTTCTAGATTTCTCATATAACCTCTGGCGTTCCCCAAAGCTGTATAATAGGCCCTGTCTTGTTTATGTAACTTATATCCAATAAAAATGATCACTTTGTGCATTACTCTGATGTTAAAATTGTGTTTGTGCAAGCAAATTTTATTCAATTACTTTAACTTGCTCTACACCTAGTTTAATCTAGGTATGTGGTGCATCGGCACATGAGTAAACTACTTATTGTTGAAGATTAATTGTCTGTTAATTCCCGTAGACTGTAAAATCAAAGTTCCTTTTGGCTTAATACTGATCCTTCGTTATCATGAATTAAATGATGTTGTTTCGCTCCATCGTAATGATTATTGTCATTCAAAATTGGTAATGTTTATAATTACTATATATTGAAAGGGAAATCCGGAAGAGTTCTCTGTGCATGGTATATCAAGTGTACGCTGTTCCGAGTTAAATGGAAAAATTATATTTATTTATATAAATTAGTTTTTTTACAAATTATGTAGAGAAAGAAGTAACGTTATTTATAAAAAATGTTAAACAATTAACTGCTTTCTATTTCATAAAATTGTCTAATTGTAGGACATTATTCTATTATTACAAAGAACTGCCAGTGCTAAAACAAAATACCTCAAGTTTTATAATAATTAGTTACACATTATTTGGCATTTTGTTTACTGCAAAGAAACTTTGAAACTATTAACTTACTAATTGTATCTAGAGCGGTACTTTTATTTATGTTTAAAATTAAACATTTCTAAGTTGAAATTAAATTTGTTTCAAGTTAGACTGAAGTATAAGAGATTTTCTGCATTTTCATTTGTAATATTTAAAACTGTTTAATATTATAATTACCTATTTAGAATATTTTTCGTACATAAGGCATGAAAATGTATAGATCTATAATATTTTTACTCTCTTTTTATTTCCTCTACTACTTTCGGATTACGTTATCTAGTCGCTGTCACACATTTCCTCTCATCTATCATCTTTATGAAACTTTAGATGCCTTTATCATTTCAATTAAGTTTTATTTTGCCTAACCACTATTTCAAAACGGATGTGCATTATAATGTTCATATGTATACCAATATATCACCATCTGATATAAATGAATAAATTACGTATAATACATTGTACACGAGTTTAATTATAGAAAAGAATTAGTTTTTTTTTTAATTTGACCATTTTATTGTTAGTAGGTAATTTAGTAGGTAATGCAACATTTCTTAAAATTTGTTGAGAATTCATTGCATTGTTAAATTTCAAAATTCTCCATTTACCACAAAGCTTTAGTTGATCAAATACTTCTATTACAAACAATAAAAGAGTCTCGAATCACAAATGAACCATTTAACTTCTCCCTGTTACCCAAGCAAGTCGTGCTCTGCAGTTTAAGTATATCAGATGTAACTAATTGGATTACTCTACGTGCTTTTTAGTTTTATCTTTTAATTATGGACCCTAGTTAGCCCAAGTGTCTGTATTATCCAAATTACTTTAACTGAAGTTCCCTGGATATTTTTTAATTTTATGTAGCAAGAAAGCGTTTATTGCTACTTTTATTGTTTAAATTCTCATCCATTGCATGTTTTCTAAAGTTTTTAAACTAGTAAACCAGTTTCAAGTATAAATCTAAAGTAGACTTTTGTAAATATTTTAATAGTTCCATTGTACACATTAAATCTAAAAATATTTCTTCCTTTATTCATCCGAAAATAATGATAGGCAAACTGAGTGACAATTTGAGCCCGACCTTAATATTGTATTATTTACAAGATATACTGTAATCGGAAATATTTAGCAGACATGTTGAAATTTAATCTTCGAGACAAGTAATATCTATGTGTCAGTTTAATATATTGTTCCCATTGAGTAGGGTATGGAAATGTGGAAAATGGTAGTTCACGTAATAGGTTGACAGCCAAAAAAATTTAAGAATCAAAGTGAATAAAGGATAAATTGACTTATGTATTACTACGACCATGCTACCTGTGAATATTAACTAAACCTGTTCGATCTATTTGTCTTTTATGTGTAGGTCATAAAAATACGTGACGTTGTTATACAAAATGTGTCCTATTGATAATCCCTTTTCATTATTTATCATTGACTTCTTATTTAAATTTTATTACTTGTATTTCAATCATTGTTGGTTCTAAACATTCCACATTATGTACTACTATATCGTTACACAGCATATTAAAAGCTGTGCTGATGTTTAACATATTAGGATAATCAGTTAGACCCAAACACAAGTGCTGTATTGCGTACAAGAACATGGACTCGTGTTGACCGACAAAGGTCATTGTGTGGCTCTACATTGTCCCGATGTCCTACACACAAAGTACGCATTCATCATCTACTGGAAACTAAAGTAGCTAAAGGCAATTAAAACGTAGAGAATCTAATTACAGCTGGTCGGCGGAATTAAAGATTAAAGGCGGCTTTGGCAGCGAGGCGCGAAATTGATTCTCTGTCAGATTCAATGTAAACAGAATTGTATCAAAACATCTAATCGTGATATTTATTTTACTTTGTTTGTAAGCTGTGTTTCAAAGTTTAATTTTGTATTAATACAGATAGTATTGACTAATGACAATGCCACTTGTTTCCGTCGCTAGTTGCATAGCGAAATAAAGTTTTGTTTCAATGTTTGCATAGTATCTAATTTATTCCACTGTTTTTCTCTTGTATTGTTCCATAGCGGTTCAGTTTCCAAGTTCCTTTAAATATATAAGTTGGTTTTAGGTAATTTTAACTAGAATTACAAAAAGTTGTTTTTATTAAAAGAAAAGAGTTATTTTTATCACGTATTTTACTGACCAATTTAAGTTTTTGTTTCAGTATGTTCAATCAGGTTAAATTATCGAACTCTTGCTTTATGACAGATATTTATATTAAGACTGAGTCATGCCGATTTCAATATACGGTTGAAAGCAGTGGAAAATTTTGTAGTAGGAGCTTGAAGAATAAATAATATTTGTAAAACATATCTTGTTTATGTACTAATAAGAATCTAATGTGAATGCTGAGTTGCTTCAGTTGATATTACTCTTTGTGCAACGTCTGAAATCTGTCGCTGTCACACATTCATAATTACTGGGAGTCATGTTCGTCTGATGAAATTCGTCAACGGAGGAGCTCAAAGCGAACCCTTTACATCGTATCGACATTAGAGTCACTTAGACTACGAAATATAAAAACACTTTGTAATTTAGGGGAAGAGGTATTCTCATTGTCCCATCTAGTGCACCATTATGTCCACTATAATGGTTTTGACACGATCTCTAAGCACAGTGGAGCAACTGAGTTTTCTACACATAACTTAGCTGTAGTGGGAGGGGTTGAATCTATGTGAATTTTAATAAAGAAGAAGCAGAAGATGGACTCTTTACATCGTATCGACTTCAGAGAACCCCAGACTACAAAGTATTGTCTACCTTCATTAGATTTTCTATAGACTATATTGCCCTGACACAAAATAGGATTACTTATTCACGTATAATATACTATATTTTTAATCTCGGTTTCTCTAGTTTTTGGTTTGGCTATTACTATATTGCGTGAACGCTGCAAATGTCTCTTTCTATTACAAAAGGTATTGGAATCATGAGATTAATCACAACTTTTTTTCAATTGTTAAAATATTGGCTCATTTTCAATTATAAACATAAAAAATAACATATTTAATCATAATTATCAGTGCATTTCAAAGTCATTACTCTCAGTAATCATTTGTGTAAACCGGAATATTTTAACCGGTAACAATGTCTGAACGTTTTGTTGTTTCAGGAAGATGAAGAAACGAGAAAAGTGCAGATGCAGACAAGTTTTAAATTGAGCAAGGGACAAATTTAATAACAGCTTCAGTATGGTTTTTGCTACCATCAGTACATTGCTTTTCACTCAGTTCGCAATATATGCTGTAGACTAAGACACAGCTATTTTTATTACAAAGCATTACCGTGCAATATTTTGGTACAACAGAAATATTTCTGAAATTTTTTTAATACTTCTAACTAAAGCCCATATTTAATACTTGAATTACTCAAAAGTAATTTAAAAAAATTAGACTATCAGTAAATATTTCGTTTTTACGAGTTAAATAAATACTTATTGATAGATATTTAAAATCTCAAAGCCATGTAAATTTGATCAATGCTCTATTCTACATATGTATATACAACCTCCATCCTGATATTGAATTTCAGTATCAAACTAGGTTTATAGTTATACTTCGATTATTAGTTATTGTGATTCCATGGGAAAATGGATTACACAAATTCATATTAGTTTATTTATTTAAATGAACATATAATGTTATATTAACACTTTTTATTTTAATGAAACTTATTATTATTGTGGTACTACAAACTTGTACATATGTGTTATATTTTTCTTTTAAATTAAACTTATTATTATATTAACTAACAAGCGGCTACCTGCGGCCTTGCACGGAATTTCCCGTTGAGAAACAAAAACAAGAAGAGCATGTTTTGTTCAAATAACATTCTAAAAAATTCCTCATATAAGCTTTAATCACAAAAATATTCCTATATTTTGATCCATTTTTGATTCAATTTCAAATATCAGTGGTTTTAAACCTTTAAATGGGAGAGAGTGAACATTTTCTTATAAATTATCTGCAAAATAAGTCGAATTTCCCTCTAAATAACGCTTCGTGTTATTCGATTGAATTGCTGGAATGGTTTCAAAAATATTAAAATTTGTGGAGGGATCCTGAAATCTAACTCTAGCTTTTTAGTAACGATGATTGTGCTTTATTAAGTATAAAAGTGAACAAGGCATATTTTAGGTTCATATTATTTCAGTGGTCACGATGTTTAAAATTTTTACAGTTAATTGTTGTTTAAATTTAACAGGATCTTTCAATTGGCAAATAAAATAAAAATAAAATTTATTTATATAATTAATTAACGTACATAATACGCCTTATGTACAGGAAATAAGACCATCACGAGGCACAGTAATTAAACTTTAGAAAAGAGTTCTTCTCGATGTGCCCGCGGCACAATTAGCATATGGATCATTATAATAGTATTGTATATTGTACTAACAATCACTATATTATTTTAAAATTATAATATACTTAAACATATAATTTCTAATGGGAAATGTTTCAGTTTTAGAAGTCACAGTGTCAGAGCCTTGATGTTGAAAAAACTCCTTCAGTACTGCTCCTCTAAGAGCCATCACTTTAATATTGTGATTAAAGTTTCATTTCATGATAATAATCTATCGAAATTTGATCTCACTCGCCGATGTTTTTACAGCTCCGCGATCAAAAACGGTTGTATATAAACTTTCGCAAAAATGTAGTTATTTTTTACATATTAAAAATAGCAGACCAATGAGTTATTATTTAACCCCTTATAGAGTATATTTACTTAATGCTAACACTTCCCTTTTTATCTTTTTCCGCATCTTCTAAGTTTAAAGACCGTAAACATAATAATACTTCATTCACGGTTATGTTTTTTGTTAACATAATTCACTGAATGTAATAAAGTGGTGAAGAGACATATTGCGAAACAAAATTAACCACTGCAATGGAGCAATGGAAATACACTGCCTTTGTGAAAGGGTGGCCAATAATCTTGTCTCCCCGCTATAAGGTTTCTTTCTTTTCATTCCTCGATTGAATTTTTCTTTATAAATATTGTACTAAATACAGGTAACTCCAGCTATTAACTGATTTTAAAGTGATTTTACAATACAATGTATGCGGCTTTTATGAAGATTATTACTTCGGACCATATTCAAATAAATGTTACAATACATTCTATAATTTGCAGTTAATACTACCAGTTTATTTAAAAGATATAACAAATATTTTGAAACTCTGAATATCGAACAAAGATTTTGCAGTATTTAAATAAATGGCCAAAACAATCGTACATTTTATCATAATATTACTAGAACACAAATGTACTTTTCTACTGCCTAAACTACTGAACCGATTGAGCTTAAATGTTACATGGACATTCTTAAAGCCAATGGAATGAATGTAGGCCTATTCGTAGACAAACAATTCCTCAGGGATACGACCCAATGGTCAATAAAGTAGTGAAATTTCTCATCTTAGTCTGTAATGTTGTGAACTATTAATGAACTGAGGATGTTAAATTTAATCAGCTGTTTTGTGTTTTATAACACCTAAGCCTTATTTTAAGGACTATTTAAAAATGTATACATTTGTTGTATGATAATTCTCTAAGGAGTATCCATTATTTATCCGGTCGCATTTTGATTTCAGTGATTAGGGAAGTATTCATATACCTTAGAAATTTCTTAAAACATAATTAGTTAAACACAAAATAAATAATTTCATTTAAAATAGTCGACAAGACCTATACTATATGAAAGGTTTATGGGCTGCGCTTTTGAACTTAAATAACAATTACAGCTCTAAATAATCTAAAATAGGCTATTTAAAAAAAAATTATTTTATAAAGAAACAAAAACGTAAATATTTTTAATGATCTTTTAACTATAAATTTTTAGAAAATATTAAGTATTAATATAACAGCTAAGTTACCATCTCACTTTTACTATAAATTTAAAGACTGTTATAAAAGCCATCTTAGTTGTCTTTTAACAGATGTAGACTTCTCTGATCTGTTTCATATATTTTATTGTTCTGGAAATAAGACAAAACCAAAGATGGAACAAAACAAAGGAGAACGAAGTCAATTACGACAGCTATTATACACATGTTGTGTATTTGTTGATCGTAGCAACAAAGCAAACTCTAAACTGGCATCGGAAATATACTCTCGACTCGAACCAGCTGTGATGCATGAGCAATGCATACTAAATAGCGTGGAAAGTAGCGGGAAAGTGCTAGCAATGCAGTTTTCAAAAAACTAATTATACATTAAAAGACTGGATTTTCCGGACCTTTACCATACACCAAAAGTTTCTGATTCCTTGTATCACTGAACGATGGCAAATGTCCGGAAAAACCTGTTTCCTTAAAAATCCTTCCATCGGCAAAATAGAAACTCAAAACAATTTAAAAGGCAGTTATGACATCTATTTTTATTGACTTTTGGCATAAGTAGGCATCTCAGAACTGTTTATACGTTTTTTTTCTATTTTTCGGGAAAAGAAGAAAAAAAGGCAAAATCTACTGTGCAAACAAAAAAGAATTAGTCTAAAGTAATTTAAATTTACAATAAGTATACACTTTTTAACATACTTACTTGATCGTGACAACTCGAAATTGGCGTCGGAAATAAAATTCACACGAATCAAAAGTGCTGGTATATCAATCAGCACTGGAAGGTTCTTAACCTTTTAAATTGCGTCCGAAACTTAATAGTAACTGGAATTAAACCTTTAGCATTGTCATATAGTATGTTCTACACGATTTTCTGTTTATATACTATATATAGTACAGCATTAAAAATATGTATACAATACTAAACCTGTACAAATGACCAATCATTAATTATTGCTAATAAAAATTTAATTATTACAATTTATTTTTGTGTAGCATTAGTTAAATGATTTAATGATTCAAAAATGATTTACTAAGTTTAATTCCAGAATTGAAAGTGTAATGGTTGGAAAGTTAAATTGCCTAGAATTTATTGAAAACACCTTTGTCTGAGGACAAGGGTCTAATTGAACAATTAAGCAAATGGGCTCGACTCTTTGTTCATTGTAATTTTACACGCTTTTAATTTAAAAGTACCCGTTAAAATTCATTACTCCGTAAAGGAAATTCTATCCCGATCATGGTTTTAGCATTTTTCTCCTGTGGAAATGAGTAATTTATGAGGCATTGTTGTGATATATACCTGAATACGTTGGATGTTGCTCACAATACAATAGTCTTGTAATATAGTAACATTTTAAAAATTTTACAGAGTTAAGACAATAGTTAAAGAAAGTATTTGACAAAAACTTTAAAGAGTTAAGTGCGAAAGTTTGAGACCGATTTATTTCAAAAATTTCCACTTGAACATTGGATGACTTAATAGAAAATAAATTTCTTTACTCACCGTTCCCAAAAAAGACCAGTGCAGGTCGTATTTTGATACATTGTAGATTATTAATTTTATATAAAAAAACGACAACTAAATGTGACAGTAAAGAATATTAAGATGATACAAGAATAGAGGGTAGTATACAATTTTATATTGTTGACAAATACTAGCCTAACATTCCATTACAGGCATTTAATTATAAAGCCAATATTACGCACAAGAAAAAAAAAGAATGTTTCAAAGTAAATTAATTAAAGCTTTTTAGATATTCAATATCATTTGATCAATCACTAATTGAATTCTGTTGATATTTCGTCTTCGTCTATGAAGTATTACAAGGCAGTAGTACGCCACATTACGTGTCGCGTATCACGCTTCACTGAGGTTATATGCAAAATTTCATGTCTATAGTTTATCTAAGAGCTAGAGATCTTCTATAGACATATATATATGAAGAAATGAACGGGGTTTGTGTAATTATATTTAGATTTATTCCAAGGTGTTATCCCAGGTTGACATTTATAAATTTTGTCTACTTGTTTATAACAGTTTCTTTATATTATAATCGTTTTGGCATAAAAGGTTGAGGTACTATAGATCAGATAATATTTATTAGAATAAATAAAATAGAAAAAAAAAACGTTTCTTCTAATCACGACTTGAAGAAATATGAATTGGCTAACACCTTAGAGGAATCAAAAATAGAATGATTTTACGATAGAATTCATAACCTTGAAAGTGTGATGCAATCATTCACTAATATAAAAAATTGCAATTAGCAGATATGACCTCAGCGGTTGTGAGTAAAATAGAATCGATGAACTATTGCAATTACGTGCCAACAGTTAGTAACTAGAGAATATAAGTTATCAACTCATTTAACATATTTTATAATATTGGGTCAAGAAATAATTAAAAAAATAACTTTTCAATAGTTTAATATTGGCTTTGCATCCAATATTCCTGTATGGAGGTTGTATGCTGTAACTGTTATATCCTAATAAATATTCATAAATAAAGGAGTATGGTAGTATAAATCAAAGGTTAGGTGTGCTTTAATTTTTAAATTATTTTTTCAAGTCTCTTTTAAGCCTTTGCTATTGGCTATGCTGGCTTGTCTGGGTCACTTTGACTGTTATTTCTGTCTGATTGGACCTCCCCGAGATTTGAACCCGTGATCTCTCAGTTAGAGAGCAGTGACTGTATCCACTAGTCTACGGAGGAGGACAATTATATTTTGTAATAGTTCACTCTCTCAATCTCAATTACATGCATAATCTGTAATAAAATTTTCATGAAATACATGTTTACTTTTAATAAAGTATAAAATCCCATAACCTATAGAGGTAAAAAAAAAACAATAAAACTGAAAGAGTGAAGTAAACCACTTTATAAAAGTAAGCGAAAGAGCTATGTGACCTCATTATCGAGTGAGACGCAGTTTATTAAAAGTATAATGTATAATTGTATAATGATTTGCTGTGGCTTTAAATTTTTAGTACTTTATATTTGTTCTTCCAATAAGCATTTTACGTTTTTTGCTTATAAGGCAATGCTGAATGTTTTAATTCTGTAATATTTATACTTAAAAACAACTCTATATGTTTAATTATCCTTTAGGTTTTTTACAATGTTACAGTGAAGAATCCTATAAAAACTTCTTTAAGAATTACATTAAAAACTTATTTAATTTTTAATGTTTCAGCCCTTGGATTGTGGTATTAAATGTTTAAATAGGTTTTATTATTTAAATATATGTTACTTTTAGTTAGCATAAAAACAGTATTGTGCTTAAGTGTTTCGATGTCGAAATTAGCCAAATCAGTGCAAAATTATTAATATATTTCAGCGATACTGGTCATCATATTATCAAGTGAAAACAGATTAGGCAACGCTAGCACTGAATGGTAACTTTTAAAAACATTTGGTGAGGATAAGTATGAGACTAGTACCAACTTACTTCGTCACGACTGTTATTATCATTGTCATTATCAGCATAGGTTAGTTCGGTCTGTATGCCCTTGTATCATAGTGACGATGTTTAGATTCTAGACGCTTACGTTGTTATACGTCTTGTTTCATGAATTACTATATGTAAATAGATGACATAGAGCAATAACACCTGCAAACAGAAGTTTTTAAGTTCCATGGCTTCTCTGTTCCGAAATAAAAGAAACATCATCGCGCAAACTGGGTCAAATTAATCATTACTTTGCTTCAAATTAGACAGTTCTGAGAAGATCTTGTCGCAAAAAGGTCGGATACCCACATGAGATCCATTACTCAAAGTGATCATGTCACAAAGAGATCGGTTATCCTCAAGGAATCCGTCACTCAAGTGACTTTGACCTGAACTATAATATACAAAAATAACTATAAGTGTAGGATCTGGTGGATTTTACGTGGTTACCTGTTTGGGTTCAATTCGACTCTAGAGCTAAGGAAGTTTGTGTAGGTAAGAAAATACCTTTGCCATACCATTGTGCATATTTGAGATAAAGTGAACTTCAATTAAATTAAGTTGGATGATAAAGACACTAGCGCCAACTTGGTTCCTTAATTAAGAAATACAACTAAAAAGCAGTACTGTAATCCAATTAATTACATCTGATATACTTAAAGTGCAGAGCACGACTTGCTTGGGCTTACAGGGTTTATTTGGTTTTATTTGTGACTGGAGAATCTTTTATTGTTTGAAATAGAAGTATTTATTTATGTAAGAGTCTGTGAACATTTTTTAACACATTTTAAGAAACGTTTACATTACCAAAGGTTATATCAAAAAAATTATTTAAATTTAATATTCCTCCATTATTAAGATTTTTTAGGCTGTTGAATTATATAATAGATTTGGTTCATACATTTATTTTAGTTGGTGATATATTGATACACAAATAAGCATCAAAATACACATCCGTCTAAAAAAACAGTTAAACGTTGTAGAACTAATAATAAAATTAAAATGATAAATGCAATTAAAAGTTTATAAAGAAGACAAGAGGGAGAAATTAAATGATAGAGAGACTAGACAAAGTAGTGAGACACTGCAGTAGATAGAGAAAGAATTATCTATAACTTTGCATATCTCAGGTACTTATATACAATCATGATGAGGTATTAATTAGTATATAAGCCCGTTTAAAATAATACAAATACAACAGTGAAAGAACTTATGATCAATATATTTATAAGTTATGAAACTAAGTGTATTCATAAGTTATCATCACTCTTGAGTTTTTATCTAACTTGCACCTATTTAATTTCAACCTAAAAATGTTTAATCTCAAACACAAATATAAGTACCTCTCCAGGTACAATTACCAAGTTATAAGCTTGCAAAGTTGTATTATAGGTTTCTCTATAGTAAAATAAATGCCTAATAATTTGCTACGGGTTAATATACAACTTTAACAATATCTTTGGCATTATTATTGATTAGTTGCTGTGCATTGCTTATTTGGCTAACTCGTTAATAGATCAATTTCAACTTATCTATATAAATATTGGTTATATAATTACTAGCGTACACTTGCAATAGCAACCTCACAGAACCCCTAGAGTTCTCCCTTTCAATTTATAGGAATATTTTGAATTAAACACCATTAACTTTGAATGACCAATGTTAGTTTATCACAACTCAATGATAAAATAGAATTAATGTCATTAAAGGAAGGACCAACGTCTTGCTCAATGCAACGATTGTCTGTAGGAAAATACCCTACAATTTGTCTTCTGTGTAACTAGAAATTATCTCATGTGCCGGTGGGTTCCTCTTTGCAGAACTGCTGATGGGAAATGTGACGCTAGTAATATTACAACACCTAGCAAAGGAGCGTGATTTTCGAGATCTCTGACAGGTTTCTTTGATGAAAGTCGTGATCCTTATAAAGCCGTTAGTGGAAACATAGGGTGATAAAAATGCAACAAGTATAGAGTATACATGTATGTATAAAACCACCCCATGTATGCATGTATGTTTACCCCAGCCCTATGCCATCCATCGGTTTTCTGTTCCCTTTGTTTAAAATGATGTTCCTCGATACCACAGAAAATGCCAACTTTTATTTAGTCAGTGCTCCACATTCCGTAGTGCGCGTCTGTTATTTTGTGCGCTTGGCTCGATTTCGGAAACATCGCTTTTGTTTATTTCTATCTTGAGTATATCCCAGGGAGTTTAGGTGGTTTACCAATCGCTTACAAATTTGAGTTTCCAGTCCTTTACCGCACTGTTTGGTTTTTAAGTAATTTTAGTTTTAGGGTGTTCTAAACCTGAATAAGGTTCACTTCAATCTTTGAAACGTAACTGTTGTTTTTTATATAACGATGACTAATGTCTGAATTCCTACTAGAGATTATATGTATGATTAATACGTACAAATCTATGATAATTACCTTGATATATTAAAACGAAATTTAATGTCCGTTATAAAGACGTATTATGACTAAAACTAAAATCGTTTATCAGTTTAGCTAAACATACTAGAATCTTACACTCATTTTAAACCTTTAAGTTTTTAATTCGCTATAGAGCATATAAAACATTATATTATAGATATTACCTGTGAAATACATGGTAGGGTAGGATTTAGTAATCGCGCCTCATCTCCCAATATGGATTTAACGAGCCTTACAGCAACCCACACGAATATTAATCTGCACCCTTTGATTAATTTCTGCGGCATATACCCAATGCGTGGATGTGAACTAATTTTGGATCGTAGGTTAAACAGAAGATTCTTGGAGCAGTTAGAATTGTTATTTAGATATAGCTAATAATAGTCCAAAATTTTCAATTGAAATCTTCTATTTTGTGTGTAGCTTTTTCGTATGTTCAGGTCTTCTTTTAAGTTAAACCAATTTGATCCTAGGATGATCATAAATTTTGTTTCCATTTACTGCATTAATTTATCAGTCAGTATTAGTAACATTTTCTTCAATCGTTAACCTTAAGTATCAAACAAACCTTATTTAGTGTACGATATATTTTGTTTATGATGTAAATAAATCTAGTACATACATTATTTAAATACAAATAATTGTTGTATGAGATGTATTTATCTGTATATATCGCAGTGAAATAATAAAATGTATTATTTTATGTGAAAATAAGAAGTGAAAAATACCTTTATTGAAAATAACATATATTTTGACAATATCCTTATTATGACACATTATCAGACACCGAAATTACGTTGTTGTATACAATTCATACAATATATATTGCAAAAACAGATTAAAAGAATTTATATATTATTATTTAATAGATGAAACGCATTTTGTACCTTCAGACTGTTAGACGAACGTAAAATACTCCAGGTCAAATTAAGAGCAGAAGTTTGATCCAACACAAGTTTTAATAAACTGAGTTTACTTTGCAAAGAGGTCACATTCTTCTAAGATCCAATTTTTAATGTTACCGGTGTAAGGTTTGTAAGGTTGGTTAGGTTTAGATTAAGGTTGTGAAATATTACAATGTATTGTGAGCAAGGGCTGCTGTGCGAGGATTTAATAATAGGTTAGATTGGCAATATAATACCCTCAAATGAACCAACACATATTTTATTCGTAAAAGCATCTCCTTATATTGATTAAAATTTTAATTAACAATGGATAACGTCAACCGACATATTGAGCACACAAACTTTAATACTTTGAACACATGTTTAATATTAAATTATTCATTACAATTTATGTTTAATTTAATTAACTATAACATTTACTAGTAAATTCTGTAGTGTTGCAATAAATATGTGTTCATAATATCTAAAAATTTAGATAAATTTACATGATTAAAACAAAATGAGTGACTTTTCAAATTGAGAACATTTAAATAAAATATATGAAATAAGAAAATATGGATTTCAATATTAAAACTATTCATTTGATTTCTACACATTATATTCTTTTCTTTTCATTATATAATTAGGTACAGGTACCATGGAATTGTAAATGATTATGAAACCCAATATATATAATACTAAGTTCCTAAATTTACTTACATTTTATTACACTTGACACTTATTACGCCTAAAACATATTTTTCCCGCCACACGAACACAAAACACTGGCACTCCCGAACGTCGTTTTTCGAATTCCCCGTCCTCGACTTCCTCCTCATTGTGGTGGTTTTTGATGTTGCTGCCCCCGTCAGCTCACGACCACGCCTCTGCCAAAATTTCTCCATCATAATTTATTAGTGAGTACCAGTTTTTTCATATCAGCATGGTCGTCGCACGGTTTTTTAGAAATAAGCATTTCCGCTGCTTCAAAAATCAAATCAAATCAAAATCAAATCAAATCTTTTATTGCTCGCAACAATTTCTTCACGTTGTATGGCAAACGTCATAATTATTTCTAACTTTTTAAACTCTCATACCACACAACTACCACATTCAAACTTACATAATTTTTCATACATTCCAGTCTCTTTCATCCTTCGCCAATTTCAACCCACTTACAGCGCTGGAGTCAGTTATCGAATTGGGCGGTCTCCCAGTTAAACGCCAGAAAACTCGTCAACGCTGTAAGAATGCCTTTGACACCAGAAAAACGCTTAAGACGAGTTTTTGACGCCTTGGGCGTTTGGACGTTTTTCATAGAATTTGGCAATCTGTTGATGAATTGAACACCTGCCTGCGAAGGGCAAGTGCTCATAAACTACCGTTCTGTGTCTTCCAGTTCGGTAGTTATCTCTGCCTCTAGTCTCATACCCGTGTATGACACGTCCCCTGGTAAGGGCACATTTTACAAACAGAACAACGATGTTTCTAAAATGTAGAGACTGGGCAAAGTCAACAGTTTCAAATTTTTGAATGCTGTCCTGCACGACTCTCTGAAATTCAACTTTGCGATAATACGAATCGCTTTTTTTTGTTAATTTGAACACCCTCAGGAAATTGTTGCCTGCACAGGCCCCCCACAACACCACCCCATTGGAAAGGTGGGAGTGAATTAGCCCATAATATGCCGCAATCAATACCTGACTGGGGCAATACCGGGCCAAGGACCTCAAAATATATATTCCTGAGGACAGTTTGGTACACACATGGTCAATGTGGTTGTTCCATGTCAACCCTCGGTCGAGGAGTATTCCAAAGAATTTAGCGGAGTAGACTTCTTCCAATATGGAATCTGCCAACATGACAGCTGACCCACATTGGGAGTCACTGGGGCGCAGCGCGAAATTTAGCACGTTGGATTTAGAAGAATTTGTTTGAAGGTTGAGGCTGTTGAAATATTGAACACAGTTGTTGATATCGACAAAGGTTTGTAGTTCCAAACCTTCTTGTGAGTTTATCTCTGAAACAGAGAGTCGTGTCATCAGCATACTGCACGATTTTGCCATGCAGCGCGATGAATGTACGTCGTTGACATATAACAAGAAACAGGATTGGGCTGAGTATAGATCCCTGGGGAACTCCATAGCTCAGTTGCATTGGTTTGGAAAATTGGTTTGAGATCTGAACCACTTAAGCTCTCTGACTTAAAAATGATTTAAGCCATAAGAGCGGCACGCCTCTGATGCCATGAGATTGTAGTTTGTCAAGCAGTATTTCATGGTCAACGCAGTCGAATGCTTTAGATAGGTCAAGGAACACACTTAATGTGTGACCCTGACGTTCTAGCCCCTCTACAACCCTATCAACCAGGACTCACCACTGCGCCTATTGTCGATTTATTTTTCCTGAATCCAAATTGGTGTTCAGAAAGCTGGTTGTTTTTATTTAAGAAGTAAAAGCATTCTCGCTAGAAAAAGTTTTTCAAATATTTTGCTTAAAATAGGCAAAATTAAGACGGGCCGATAGTTATTTATTGAACAGGGGTTTTCTTTCTTGAAAATCGGATGCACTTTTGCAATTTTTAGGAGTGAGGGAAAAACTCCTGAGTTAAAAGGACAAATTGACTAATTGAGTCAGTGGTTTTACAATATGCCTTGAGCATTTTTTAATTAACCACACATGGATCTCAATTCTAGATCATTTGATTTTTTTGGCAGGGAGTTCTTGAATAATTTCTATCAAGGTCTTCCTCAAACTACGGGAGTCAGGAGCCATTGAGGCTATTGGACTCTGTCTACGCGTGGGGTTCCCCTGTGGCATTGATGGAAGAGGGCCCCGTCCACAAGCAACAGACGCAAAAGAAGCCGTTTAAACTCGTCGGCAACCCTAGAAGCATCACTCACAAGTGTGTCCCCAATTTTGACTGATTTGCTTGAATTCTTTATGTTTATTGTTAATGATGCCCCATACAGTTTTGGAAACGTTTTTTGAAGAAATAATTGATTTTGCGACATCATACGCTTTTGCAGCTTGGATCACCTTTCTGTAAATTTTTTTTATACTTTTGAAAAAAGATTTTGAACTGTTCATTGGCTGACTTTTTGTTTATTTCGGAGAAAAACTTGAGTTTTTCTCTCGAAACCAGAATACCTTTGGTGATCCAAGTATTTTTTATCTTCTTTGGACGAACTTTAACCGTTTTTTGTAGGGCAACAGGTGTTGAGGTGGAAACTCAAACATTCATTGAAAGTTTGGAACTGCTGCTTCTAGAAAATTCCACTTTTCTTTTGAAAGGGAAGCGTTGAGGAGAGCGATATTTTCTGGCCTTGTGTCTCTTATTGTTTTGATAGTTTTTGGCTCTCTTGCGATTTGTTTTCCACTAATGACAGCCTCTTGGCCATAGTGGTCCGAGATAGCTGTGTTGACCACCGACACTGTTGACATTTTCAATGTTCGTAATGATATTATCAATAGCCGGACTGTGTTGTGGCCGTCACTCTCGTTGGAGTTTTGACCAACAGTTTCAAGGCCAAATGACCTCAGAAGATCGACTTAGTCGCTTGGTGGATGGATGGTTGCTGTCCATCGCATCCACGTTGAGATCTCCCATCAAGACGTAATCGTATTGAAGGTTAGTCAGGTCAGTGAGTAACGCTTCGAATTTTGAAAAAAACTGATCTTCATTTCTTCCACTGGGAGACCTGTAAATCCCTATCACAATTAATGTTGACCTGTTAGTTTGTACTTTGATCCCAACTACTTCGAAAATCTTTCGCGGTCGTTACTTTGATTGGAAAATTTTGTGGAAAACTAAATTTTGTCTCAGAAAAATTGCTACACCACCTCCTATGGAGAGTTCTGAGGCGATCATTACGCTTCTGCCAATTTGTAATTTGGAATTTTGCATAGTTCAAGGTTTTCGTTGTTAAAACCGTTCTCGGTTACAACGAGAATGTCTGATTTCAGCTCCTCACACATCAGCTGAATTTCAATCCAATTTGTTGGTTTGCGTACTGAGCGTTTTGGTGGAGTAGTCTTAGGGAACCTTGAACATGTAATTTTTGATTTGTCTGATTTTGCAGATTTTGGTCTGTCAATTTAGTTTCTTTGCTGTAAAGTGGGCTCCCTAAAAAAACTGAATTTTTCTTTTAAGTTTGCAGAGCATCCTTTCCTCTGCAAAATGTCAGGACTGGGGCAGCGTCTTACGGCGTAGGTGACATTTTTGTATGCCAGCTGGCCGTTGACGGGTGATCGCCGACTCTCCCCTGGCAGCAGCGGGCGTTTGGAATGTTGTCGGTGGTTGCAGCCGTTGTACAATGATTCCTCTGGAATCGTGGCTGCGCCGTCATCCCCGGTCCTTGAGTGGCTGGTCTCATCGCTGCCACGATCTTCCCAGCCAGTAACCGTTTTGCCCCGCCAGGAGAGATGTTTGGCCGTGTCTCGTGAAATACCTACGGCCGATGTCATCAAAGATTAGCACTCTAAGTTTTGTGTCTAACATCCAGTTCCTCTATGTAGGCATTCACGAGCACGGTCTCTGATACTGGACAGGGTGGGTTTGGGTCCAGATCGTGGCGGTACGGCAGCAGTGTGGTGAGGATGAACTCGTGTGTTGGAGGATCCAGCAGCGATGTACCCCTTCAGATGGCGGTAAATGTATACTTAAACAAGCATTTCATGTTTGTTCATCATCGGTGTCTGGGCGGATGTGCGTATCCACTTTACATCGTGAGGAATGTTTGTCTCGAATTGTAATACAAGGACTTCCTTTCCAGCAACTATCTGTACATTGATTCTATGAACTTTGTTATACTAATAATTACGTATGTCTTACACCGGTATAGTTTCCATTGCGTTATTTACTGCAATGATTTCCTTTAAAAAAAT
>NW_025782675.1:0-34109 GCF_021130785.1 Homalodisca vitripennis
ATTTATGGACAGACGTCATGTATTATTAAAACATTTTATTGTATTGAGGATATATATACGAGATCTACCAAGAGTGCGAGAGTTCTACAGCAATTGATACCAGTTGGCACTATGTGGCAGGTTAAAGAAAGCCCTCTACAGTTAACACAAACATAAATTTTTTTTTTTATTTTTAAAAGTGAAAATGGGGTATCAACTTACCAAGGCAAAAAAGCAGAATTAATTTCCAATCTAAAATTTTTTAAATCAACTTCAAATTAATCCCCAAAAACTTGGAAAATAATAAATTTTCGAGATGGTTGGGGTAAACATAAAACATAATGGTATTGGGTGTGGAATAGTTAAAAAGGCTACATTTTATTCAGTGTATTTGTAATCTGATTTTTCTTGTGCTAACATATAATATTTTCATCCGATTTCGTGTAATAAGAAGATAGTTTTATGTATAATTTTTTGCAACTTAAAATGGTAATGCAATTATTTTTTATATTTGTTCTGTCCTTGTAGAAATATATAAAAAGGCATTTAAAAAATTGACAACTTGCAAAGTTAAATTATATCTGACATTATTAATTGGTATTCAACATATAGCATTAAAAAAATGAATAGAGATCTTTTGACTTGACTATTCGTAATATTTGCAGTTTACCATATGTAAATGAAGCTGCCACAATTCAAAATTGTGTTTTATTTCACTAAGTTTAGGTGTTAATATGGGGGGTATTGACGTAAGGGTACATTGTTAAGGCGCGCGCAGGATATGCGTCATTTCGGCAAGCAACCGATTGTTTGACCCGTGTCGTTGCGAACTAGTATGTCTTAGCATTATTTGCCGATATTAACGAGCAGCACGTCTACGACACATGTGTGAGGTTTTCCGAGCACGTTGTTCGATTCTGGGAATAAGCTAAATAATCGTCAATCATGGATGTCGATGTTGAATGATGCTCTTCTTGCTTATACACGCTTTTAAATAACTTTTAACCTGGAGGATATTTACTGCTATAAAATGAAAAGGAAACCTAGAAAGAAGGAGATGGTGGGGATGGGCGGTAATCCGTAAAATCGTAATAGAAGCCAGTAAAGTACCTTTGTAAATTAATAACTGAATTTTGTTTTGTTTGATATCCCTGGGAATGTTGGGACACTTCTTCAATAATATATAGTAATTTGCACTAAGATTAAGCTATAATAATATTGATAGAACAGCTTACCCAAATGTTTTGTTTATTAATTTAGTTAGGTATACAGTTTTTTCACGCTAAATACGTTTAAATAAAAAAAAAATACCCCCGTCGCTACAACTACTGTACTAAGCATATTTAATATTTTTCGATCGACAACACCACACCATACACACACATAGTATTGTATACATGGTTTTATTATATTATATACACCATGTTATGATAACTTATATATATATATATATATATATATATATATATATATATATATATATATATATAAGTTTTATACATGAATCTTGGGCTTAAGTCATTACCATGGCCACCTACAGTAATAATTAACACTTTATTGCAATGTTTTCCTGATTTCAGGTACAGCTGGTACAAAACTTATTAAGCAGATTTGTTAAAAAGAGCCTTCTGGACAGTTCCAAAACTTCTGTAGAATTGTCTAATCGAAGATTTTAGTTTCACTACTAGCAAAACGTAACACCTTTGATTGCTAAAGAAAAGATACAAAGTTGGAAGGAAAGTCAAATACCACCGATAATGGAATGACGATTTAAGCCATAACCTTGACGATTCCTAGCAACAGGGGAGATAGTTTTAAAAGCCTGCATTACTTGTTTAAAGTATCACCCAAATAATATCAGAGATAATTCCAGAAGTATGCAGCTCAATAATTGAAGTACTGAAGGATGTTATTAAGGTAAGCATAATAAAATTTTCAAAACTCATTTTATTCGTCACGTTGTACAAGAACATTTACATCATTTACGTATTATTGTTATTAGGTTTAGCATTTAAAACAATAAGTATATATTATTTAGTAACATATTAAGTAACCAATTATTTAAATTTGGAAAAGTAGTTTTCAAGTCCAACATTTGGAGGATGTTCACTATTTTCAGCATCAGAACATACTACAACAGTTCCAGAGAGAGCATGTAATTCGTTGGAATCACTTGGAACTGTGTACAATGTTAAAGTTTCATCAGGACATGGGGATGAATTTACAGAAGCTGACGAGGAAGGTGATGGTTGCATGAAGTAGGTGTTGCCGATGTTGCAGGTCCTTTCACCATTTCTCATTTCAAAAAGAACGTTGTCAATCCGGTGCATACATATTTCCCTTGTAGACTCGTCCATCGATTTTAATTTTGCCGCAACTAATTCGCCGTATATGTCACATAAGTGTTTTTTCTTTTTTTGGTTGAAGTGATTGTAAAGTAGTAAACGCAGCATCCATCTTCTTTTTTATCTCAATTTCTTCAGCTTGTTCTGGACTTTTTTCGTGGTGGAGGTTTAAAGGAAGATGAGGCATAGTTAGGCGAAGTTGTGGCACAAGCAGGTAGAACAATAGCTGAAAAGAAACATTACAAATATAATGGACATAAAATATATATGCAAAGCACAATTTTGTATGTCATGTTGTAAAGTTACAAAAATAATTAAAGACAAATTCATTAAGTATCTTAATAACTCCAGTACTACAACGGTGCAAATTATGGGACTCCCACACGAATTACGGTGATGGATAGTCAATAGAAAAAAAACACATTACCTTCGTTTCTTTGTTCAGGCTCTTCCCTGCTGGCAGATGGTTACATTATCTGATAAATTTGGCAAATCTATGTTCCTTTCGGCTTGGAATTGCTCTTCATTTGGAGGTGGAGCCACCTGAAATCACAAATGTAGTAACTTTGTATAATGTAAAGTATTACAATGACACTAATTTTTAAATAACATTTTCAGCTTCCTGCTACTGCGACTGAGTGGAGAATAATTAGTCGGCATTTCGAGGAACTGTGGAATTTCCCACACTGCATTCGGTACTATTGATGGGAGAACACGTAACAATTCAGTCACCAATCAACAGTGGATCCGAATTCTTCAATTATAAAGAAATACTTCAGTATTGTACTCATGGCGCTGGTTGACGCTGAGTATTGTTTTATGTTCGCTGATTGTGGCTGTCAAGGAAGACTGAGTGATGGTGCAGTTTTTAAAAACACTGTACTCTACAACAAAATAAAAAGTAAGAGTTTGAATTTACCTAACGATGAGCCGCTACCAGGGAGACAAAAACTGATGCCGTATGTATTTCTTGGTGATGATGCATTTGCTTTAAGTAAGCGACTCATGAAGCCATTTCCAGGTAGCCATGAACAAGGTAGCAAACCCGCATTTTTAATTACCGTCTATCACGAGCCCGAAGAATAGTAGAGAATACGTTCGGAATAATGGCTAGTGTGTTTTCCGTGTACTAAGGAAGCCAATGCTACTACAACTGACAAAGTGGCACTAGTTACTATGACCTGTGTTTATTCTGCATGCATAATTTTTTAAGAAGAAGCAGGACATCACGATCGATGTACACTCAGCGCTCCACGGGAACCTTTGATTCTGAAGATAATGGTATGGTTTACAGGAGGGTCGTGGAGGGAAGATACCAGCTGATTATGACATCTATGTTTACCTCTACAGAAAAGTGCCTAGGAAGCCAGGTACCGCAGCAAAGGAATACAGAGAAGAGTTTGCTGAATACTTTTATGAACAATGGAAAAATCCCCTGGCAAAATGACTACAGTTAAATACATGTGTACCCTGTACCATTGATTTTAATAAATAAATATAAATATTTTACCTCTGAACTAAGTGTCTCTCTTGGCAGGTTCTTATCTTTGAGAAATCTTTCCATGGATTTCATAAGCAAACCAATTTGGTTTGTATATATCATCAGATCCGGCTCCACTTTTACAGCTTTCCTTAACCTTTTTCAAACACGTTCTAAATGAAGCCATCAGAGAGTCTTTTTTCTTTTTCAATTCGGTGACAGAAAACTTGTTACCCATCTTGCTTTCGATTCTTTTCCATGCATCGTATATTTCATTTCTATTTTTGTGATTGGGATGAGAAGGGTTCCAAATAACTGGTTCATTCTCATAGTATTGTAAGAAATCCAACACCAACTCATTAGGCCACTCCATACCTTAAAATAAGAATAAAATTATTGTTTATGTTATTTTTCTTAAGTTCATAAAATGTTAATGAGTTAATGGGGAACCCCGGTCAATAACTGTATAGGACATGAAAACCCTTAAAATTGTAACTTTAATTCATGACAAAATATTAAATATTAATATTTGTAGGAATTTTTAAAACATTTAAAGAATTCAGTTTATAATTCAGTAGCCTGGTCATTCACTAGTTTTCAGCCAAATAAGAACTACTTAACCTCAATTTAAGAAAAATAAAATTCGTCTTACCCAATAGTCAATGAGGCTCTGATGACAAAAATTGGAAACCATGTGTGAAACAGTTCTTATCTCCCAACCACAAAGCCGAATGTGTGGATGAAGCAAAGTTTGCCTTTTCCCAAATATTCGTCCACTTTGATGTGTGCAAAAGACCGACACTGAACGGGAAACAACGAGCACTAATGTTTGCTGCTTTGCCGAATAGACAAACAGACATCCACACTGCTCGCGATTCGGCGAGTTCGCTGCTCGGTGCTTGACGAATGACGCATGTCTGGCGCGCGCCTTTAGGATAAGATCCCAAACTTAGTGTTTAAGTGTGTAATTCAGTAACCCCTGTTCTAGTAGGAATCAAGGTAGATATATAAACAGCTGGGTATTGTACAGCTGAGCGTATGTTTACAGTTCTTGCGATTGTAATCTTTTGTGTGTTCGAAGTTTGAAGTTTAGAATAAATGTTGCCAATTGATATTTTAGTTTATTTAAGTCTTTGATTTAGGAACGACATATAACATGAAAGAATTATGTCAAGATACTAATTTAAATTTTTGTTAATATGGAATAGGTCCAAATGTTAGAAATTAAGACCAGATTTGTAAATGATATGGATAAAAATGAAACTGTTTTGCAACTGATAAAAATAAAGGAGGTGGAGGAACAATGGGGTCATTGTAAACTAAATACTTCAGTGGCCAGGATGACATGACCGTAGATATAAGTTATAGTATAAAAGACAGCAAAATTCAGATATTAGTAATTGAATTAACTCTCCATGTGTCTCAGGTATATTTCAAAACAGCGAAAGTGGTCCCTTATATAAGAAAGATGTACACTAGAAATGTGCTAAATTATTGACCTGTATCTTTATTACCCACAGATACCTTAAAATATGAAAAGGTAGGTACAGGCAAATTTCATAGACTTTATAGATAAAAAACATTCTAAACCAAAAATCAGCATAACTTCAGACTAGTAGAATGGCTGTTTATTTGATTGAGTCGGTAATAGAAAATATACAACCGGCTTATTTATGAATCTTTCTAAAGATTTTGACAGTGTCAAATACAATACTAATAGAATATACAATCCTGTGGGTTAAATAAAAAGTAGTTGGTTTTAGTTTATACCTCTAACAGATTTACAGTATGTTTAAACTATACCCACTTGATTAATTACCAAAACATCACCATACAAGCTGTTTTCAGTTTGTAGTACCCCAAGGGTTAATTCCAAAACCCTTGTTATTCCCTATACTACCTGGCAAGGGTGTACATAGCATATTAAATACATCATTTAAATAGCAAACTTCTCTCTATACAGATGATTCAAATTTTTATTATCTACAAATTCTGATTCTGCCGAATAGAGTAAAATTTGTTCTTTTGTATTAGAACTGGAATATTTTCCTCAATTCTTGGAATAATTTTTTGAAAAGGTCACAGTCTCATTTTACATCCACAAATAAAACGGATTTTGTACATTTTACAAGTAGGCTAAATACTACTGTCACATTTTCCCAGGTTTATTAGTAGACCAAAATCTGAATTGGGGATGAACATTGAATTGGCGCACAAAACTCTTAATTGAAATAAACTCTGGAATTTACACTTTGTAAAAAAATGCCATTTTACTGTAATTTGAGGGCTGTTTTTGGTGTCAGAATGTTCCTACACTCTTTCTGGCTGAGTGTACATGATGCTTGTTTTGTATCGCAGATCTTAAGTTGCTGAGAGTTTGGCAATACCTCTGAGTTGACAGTTTGGCTACTTTCAAGAAAAACAACGAGAATCACTCCCTAAGTGCCCCAAAACACTGTTGCCATGATTTGTCTTGCTGACTAATGTTTATCCATTTCTGCAATACATATAGCACATGTATGTAATTTTTAAAACTTAAGTATTTCAATTAATTCTGTCCTTGTGGAATATGTAAAAAGGTGTCAATAAATGAACTTTAAGTTATATAATATATGACACTATTCATTTGTATAAATTTGCATAAATAAATGAATAAAGTTCTTTTGACTTGCCTATTCTAAATTTGCAGTTACCAGACATAGGAACTACACAATTCAAAATTGTTGAACAAATATTACTGGAATGGGGATTTAAAATATATATACAGTAATAGATTAATTATATATTCACATTTATAATTATTACAAACAAATTGTATAAGCTACTTAGTAAACATTCCCTGTCTTTTCACTAAATAATTTTGTTTCTTAATTTCTTCTCATAGCATTTATTGTAATGTTTGCAAATTTAAAAACTAATTGTATTAGTAGTTAATCAATTCATTAAACAAATGTCTCACACGGCAATATTTTTTACCCCATATCATTTGAACGATCAATACTTTCGCAAGTTAAGTAATTTCCAATAATCAAACGTATTTAAATATTAAGGTAGTTTTAGTGAACACAATATTTTACTTCTAAAGATTTATATTTATTTACACTTGGAAATATATCTTTAACATTAACATCTTTCAAATACTTTATACAATTCAGGTAAAGAAGCAATTTGGACAATTGTTTTGTCCTCTGCAAATTTTCTCGGAGGAAGGAAACTTGCTTTCAGTGTTGGATATATCACATGTTCCACAGACCACTGCCATTCTTCGTTTTTGGAGTCAACCTAAAAAAACTTTCTCATTAGATGTCAACAGTGCTTTAGAGAGAGATTGGGATTAGGCCTAGAGATTCCATGTGGTCTTCGGCACAATGGTGCAGAGTAGGCTACTGGTCATGTGGAGTGGAGGGGGAAGTCGCGAGCTCAGTCTATGAGTTGACTCCTCTCTGCCCCCTCCTTGGCAGCCGTGGTTTCCCTCTCGTACATTTAGGAGACCACATGGAATCTCTCAGCCTGTACATACTACGGTTTGGACACAATGTACTATTTATAATATTAATGGATTCAATACATCTCTGCTGAGTGGTTTTTAGTACAATAATTTGGTAAAACCAATAATGCGACATCAGTCGTCTTTTACAATAAACTCCATATAAGCTTGCAAAGAATTCATGACATAGGACACCTTTTTTTTTAATGTACAGATATTCCTGTCTTCGATGGATACATTAAACAATACAATTGGAAAAACTAATATGAAGGAGGTGGTAAGTACTACAGAACTAAAATTCTACCATTCCGGTTTAAAAAAAGAAAAAGAACACTAGACACTTACCGAGGGGCGTAGTTTGCTGTAGAATTTGGCCGTCTCACGACAGAACGTCTGGAAACACAGCTGTTCATCTGTCCAGTTTACTTCACTTGCAAGTCTCAAAATATAAACTGGCAACTGCCCAAAGTCAGGTACATAATTAACTGAAAAAGAATACGATTAAAATGTAATTAGTACTAGAAAAATATTTGAAAAAGGGAATTAAATCAGAAAATGTGAAAGAATAACTAACGATAAATTAGGAAAGAAGGCATATACAAGATAGCTATCGAAAACTGAAATTGGAGGGTTAAAACTTGTGAGGTGGCAACACACATGCAGTTGTAGTTGAAGATGCCTAAAAATTAAAGATTAAAAAGGCATTTCATATGTCGGGATTGGTATATCAAGGTATGACTGTACCATTGCGAAAGAATAAATAATTTAATAAGATTTTAAACAGATTTAGTGTAGTCTTTCTAATGATAAGATTAGGCATTTCGATGTCAAATACAATTGCACTGTATAAATCTTAATGATTCTAACAGTCGAACAAGAACATTAAATTCAACATATTTGCAAAATTAATGGTATCAATAATTTAGTACTGAATGAGATTATGAAATGACCACTTGTGAAGCCGTATTTAGGCTGAGGCTAATTCAAACATGAAAGATCAAATTATTTTTTGATTTCATCAATTCTTTTGAGACAAAAAACTTGGTTCTTTTCCAGCTCAACGAAATTCCTGGATTTCCCGGTCGGGTGGCAGTTCTCTCATTGTCCTTCCCCTCCTTAATCCGCTCCTATCTTAGATGGGTGATGGTTATAGCAATCCCGCATGCCTATCTGCCAATTAGTGGTTTTTTTACTCTAAGCATTGTGGCTGAAAATAACAATGAGTTCTCTGAGTGGAGATGAAGCAGCTATTTACTGTTAGCCTTCCATCACTTTCCAATGATTTAATTTTAATTAACAAAAGCTAGTTCCAGATAGGTTTTGATTTCAGCCTTCAGAAAAGTTAGTGTAAATTTACAATTTAGTTACAAAAAATAAATTACAAAATTAGCTTGTCATTTCATTAAGAACAGGACTATTCACATCACTGTCATTAGTTTGAGAGTGCAGTGATTTTTGAATCATAGAGTCTTAATGATAATAATCCAGCCAATCCAAAACCAAAAGGGTCACACCTAGAATATCAAATGGACTAGAATTGATTTTTTATCATTTGTACAAAAAATGAAGATTTTAGATATTCCCAGAATAGTAAAGTATGATTATCTGAGATGCCGAAGGCCAATTAATAACGTTCTATACGCTCAGGATATCAGGTCAGTTTTTTATGTACTGGGTGTAGAGTTATCAAGCACTACTGGCTGTTATCAAGCAAGAATGGTACATTAAGGTTAAAACATGACTATTTGGTTGCAGCTGGGTAGCAATTCATTGTATAAATAAACCATATTTATTAATCAACATTGAGTAAATTAGAAATATTTTGTCTCAATCTCCATATTATAAGTTTTTCATTAACTCTCTTCCGAGCAATTGCCATAAATCGCCATGGTGGGAAGCCTGGTGCTAATTTCCAACCACCACAGATCATCACCAACTGCTTTATCATTGCTCTCTGCTTTATGCTGCCTGCCACCATATGACTGCTTTTGGGACTGCTAATGGAAATATAAATTGGCAGTACTGTGTTGTCCTTGTTTATTGTATGCTTTTATGCCCTGTGATGCTATCTAGCAATGATATATGAAACATTTTTTTTCGATATCTTCATTGAACATGATTAAGCAGTTTTTCATCAAAATAACTTTCAACATCTATTGATATTTTATAGTATGCCTAAACCTGTTTGTAACTTCTTCCAGCTACTGTTTTACTCACACATATTTGTAATGCTGCTTTTAAAATTCTTTGTACTACAAAACATGTTTTATTTTAATTTGACAATAAACTAACATTTCTTGTACAAATGAGAACTCGTTTTGATTTAGTTTACCTTATAGGCTAAATAATCTTTCTATACCACCATACTATACAGAATTTAATCACTAAATCTGAGGTACTCTCAGTCCCATTTCACTTGGCCGTCCCTGGTAGCTAAATGGTTACCCCAAGAACTCGGGTTCGAATCCTGGGTTGGACAGTGCATTTTTACACGTTAACAAATTATAATCTGAGCCAAGCCTGATGGGCTATGTAAAGTTCTAACTGCCTATTTATCAAGTAATTATAAAAACTGATGTTTTACAATTGTTTAGCCATTTCCAACTTTTGCTTATACCTACAAAGTTGTTAAAAAAGAGCAATGAATGCTGCCAACTTTACATCATAATTGGCCATTAATCAAAATTTGATGAAAATAACTGTAATGGGTTCGTTTTTTGTTTGTTTAGTAATTTCTGATGCTTCTAGATACCCACAGCCAAAGTTATTATATTCAGTTGCATGGCACATTTGCTTTTAAAATTGTTATACTTCAGTGGTAAGGAAACAAAGTTTTAAGACATTATAATGTAGGATAAATCCTTCTGTTCTTGAATTCCATTCTGAATTAAAAATGCAGTTCTGTTCATAACTGGATATAAAAAAAAAAACAAGACTGCACAAGCAATTGAAGTCCATATTTTAAAGTATTGTGGACCAGTGGTAAAATTGGCCCTATCATTACTAATTTTAAATAAATGATTGCAGTAACTTTGAAATAGTACCTAAAAGTAATGGAATGGTAAGACAGCATGGCATGGCCATCAATGTCGATGGAAAAATAGTCTTTGAGCATGACAGCCTTTGGAGACTAGCAGTTCCGTGGCATCAGCAGCCAGTTGAGTCTTAGTGCCGTATTCTGGCTTCCAGCTAGCCTCTGGACAGTCCAAGGCGAGTTCACATACTTCCATCAGTGGCAGGCTTTCCTGTACACAACATAATTTCTTGTTAATCCAGAAATTTATTGATTTTACAATTGCAGGGTTAGTTTTCTTAATGCAGTTTTATTTATTAGTAATATGAAATACAAATGATAACTTTTTATGTCACTTGTCATCACTAATATTTTCCAATATTCTAAGCAGAAAAGTATACAAGCCTTTGTGGCTTTGGGCAAATTTAATGTTTAATGAGACAAAATAATTTTTTATTTTGCATTTAATGTGCCTCGTTAGTACTGTATGCAAGTGATACAACACTTCTAAATTATAATAGTAGTCTAAATAAACTTATTTAGGAGGAAGACCATACAGAGCTTTAAATTGTTTAAAGCTAACCTTTTAGTAGTAAATCATAAAAATATTTTCTTTATACTATGCAATATATAAAAATATATTAAACCTGTTAAAAGTTGTTGAGATTATATCTTGACAGTAGATTAAGATGGAACTTTCATATTGGAAAATGATGTAAAATGTAATCTAGAATTATTTTTCTTTATGAAAATTAAGAAGATGTATCGGCATAAATATTGTGGTTGCAACTAATTATGCTTTATCCATCTTTTAATTTAAATTATGGAATTTAATGGCAAAAAATCATTGTGAATGTTCATGAAAATTAAGCTTGTTAACACATTGCTTGGAGAAAACTTAGTCATAAATATAATATTGAACTGGTTAAAACAAAAAAATATTTTATTTTGTACTCAAATATTTGATTTTTGATGACTAGTATTATAAGTTTTAAACTACATTGGTTTTAAATTATATTATTTTAATTTAGTCATAATATTTTACTGTTATTTTAATTACTACTACTTTTATAGGTTTATTTATATTTCTGACGGTTTTATATTTATGAATCAGACCGTTGATTATTCCTAGTCATTATAATATTGATTTTGTCCATTGTATATCCTGTGTTTAAATCCAGTAAAATTCTTAATTCAAAATAAAAAGTTATGGTGATCACCAACAAGCATATTTAAGTTAGCAACTTAATAAAATTTGATACAATTTTATTACATTCTCTGTAAATTGTTACCTTAAATTTGATGACTCCGAAGTTGCCAAATTCATATAGCAAGATTTGATAGAACATTTCTTCTCTGAAAACAAATATTGCATATATTATATGCATAATAATAATACTTTATATTACCTAAATTTTAAGTTCAGTAATAACAAGTTGGGTCTGCTCCAAGACATCCTTAATTTTACGTCCTTTTAAAGTAATACTGGGAATTAAACTAAAACTGGTTTTGGAAACAGGCATGACACCAGCTGCTTAAGCCATTGTCATTACCGAACTAAGATCCCCATTGTAGGCAGTCATGATCATTGTTTCAAAACTACAATCTCCGCATTGCAGTCGGGGTACACCAGATCCAAAAGTTTGCGATCTCCAAAACTGCATCCACTAGGTACTCTTAATAGATCCTTGATGCCAGTTGTGGAGATTTTGGAAAATACAAATGCTGAAATCTGACACTTGAATTGATAAAAGACCCCATAATAGTACTCCATCACATTTAAAGCCCTGAAGCTATATAACTCCACCACAGATTTTTCATTTTCCTCCTTAATTTGTATAAACAAATTTCCTCAGACATTCAATGGGCATTATGATTATTGGGATCTAGTTTGGATTTTGAGGAGAATGAGTCTAGATTTTGTCCCAAGTGAGTCATCCCAATGGACTGAGTAGTTCTGACTCCCGAATGGAGGAACATCGTGAATTTGAGGTTAACTCTTGCACGTTCTCAACTGGTGATCCTGATGGTGCTGACGATGGCAACAAAACTAGGACTACACCAACAAGAAGATGAGTTTTGTTGAAGCTCTGAAAAACGGCAAGTCCAAAAGTAACGAAATAGGCCAAGGATCGTCAACCGCTCTTCAGGATAGGCCTAGGCCTAGTAAGCCTAAAAACGTAATGTCAACAAACAACAGACAAACGGTAGGCCGAAGTGGTCTTACAATTGAAAGGACTATAAAGAAGGCAGCAAAATTGTACCAGCCTATCATAGGTACAAAAATGGCCAGTACCGGTACAATAAAAGCAGTTGACAAAATTCAATGGCTGTTTGTCTCCAGACTCTCTACAGATGTAAAAAAGGAAAGTTTTGTAGCCTATCTCAACAATCAGTTAGGCCAAAATGGCATGGACTGTTAAAATCCTGTCATATGTTGTGAAGAATGGAGGCCAAGGTTTTACACCTACAAATCTTACAAAATAGACTTAAGTGTGAACGCTTGGAAAAGCGCTCTGAACCCTAATATCTGGCCAGAGGGAGTTCTGGTTAAATCTTTCCGGAGTGCCCGAAGAAGTGTGTGTGACTCTTGTGACAGTGATTTTTTGGGGAAAGGCAAAAGCTCAAAAATACGGATGTAATAGGCCTAGCTGCCAAGCAGCCTGTGTCGCAATTTGATGAGTCTAACCTAACCCCTAGTATACATTTAAGCAAATTAAATGTACATAGCTCTAATACAAGTGTAAATAGCTCTGTGGAAACAAGTAATGCAAATCTCACCGACAGTGGACCTAATCAGGCTCTTAACTAAAACAATTTAAGGCTAATTAGGCCTAAACCTAATAGTAAAGATGATCTAAGAGTAGCTTATGAAAATGTTCAGTGTTTGAGATCAAAGTTTAACCTAATCTCACTTTTTACTGATAGTATCTACCTTGACATCCTGTGTTTGAGCGAACACGATGGTTAACAATGAGACAGACTGCTATAGTTGCATTGAACACCTCACCCTAAGGGCAGTCTTGCCATATTTTCTAAATGGTGCCCTACAACACCAGCCCTGATTATAAAAATAACTAAACAATTTAAGAACTCACCTAGCCCGGATCTGCATGGTATGAGTACAACTATGATTAAATTTATAATTGATGAGATAACCGATTCCTTGTCTGCTGTAATAAATTTGTGTCTGAGCCAAGGTGTCTTCCCTGAGGTACTCAAGATTTCTCGGACAGTTCCTATTTTAAAGAAGGGTAAGCCTGAGTCAATATCAAGCTACCGGCCTATATCCCTGGTTCCTGTTTTGGCGAAGGTGTTTGAGACTGTCATGAAAAACCAACTGGTCGACCACTTTGAACGCAACAACTTGTTCTCAGAGTCCCAGCACGGATTTCGTGGGGGTAGATCGACAGTGACTGCAGTTTCACATGTTAGCTCGAGGATTCTGAACGCCTTTGAGGAAAGGGGCTCTACAGCTCTTATCCTGGCAGACCTCAGCAAAGCTTTCGATTGTGTGTCAAATGAAATGCTGTTACATAAGCTGGAGATCTATGGAGTTCAACAGGAGGTACTGCGGCTACTACAGTCCTATCTGCGGAATCGTGGACAGGTGATGTCAGTTAGGGGGGCCAACTCCAAACTGCAAGTGCGCCATGGTGTGCCACAAGGATCTGTTACTGGGCCAATTCTGTTTTTGATCCTCATCAACGATATCAGCTTGCTTGGTGATTTAGTGTTATTTGCAAACGATACGACCATTCTATCTGGCGGTGATACTCCTGAGTCTGCTGCTCTCCAAGCTGCTAACATGTTTGCCAGGGCTGAAGATTGGTTCTCAGCAAATAGGTTTTAAAAACGGACAAAAACTCAAGAGATGGTGTGCACCTTGAGTCGAACAACTGGCTGAGGAACAAATACAACTAAACTTTTGGGCTTCACTCTCGACCCAAAGCTGTCTTGGAGTGCACATATTGAGACTGTGTGCACGAAGTTGGCCCGTGTGACATTTTTGCTGCGTAAACTGACTCTCCTTACGGTGGAGCATCTTGTCACCATCTATCATGGACTCTTCCATAGCCACCTAAGCTACAGGCTGTTGACGTGGGGCCATGCGCCTGGCTGCTCACAGGTGCTCCGGTTGCAGAAGAGGGCTGTGTGCATCATCTCCTTATCTGTGTACCTTGACCATTGTAAACCCATCTTTGCCAGACTGGGGATCTTGACTGTCTATAGCCAGTACATACTCAACAGCTTGCAAACGAACACAGTTTGCCCACCAAAGCCAACATTCACCTTCGTAGTTTACGAGGAGGGGACACCATTTCCTCAACCTACTGTAGGCTCGGTTAATTCCTGTACTGGCTATGAAAATGTTTAATGTACTGCCTCTACAAGTAAGGCATCTACGGCTGGAGGTCTTCAAGTCTAAGATCAAGACTTAGCTGCTGAGGAGAGCATTGTACCACTGGAAGAGTTTTTTAGTAGCGAGTTTGACACTATTTTGCCGCCATATACTGTGTAAATAATGTAAATAGTTTATAAATAGCTCAAACTTTAACAAAATGTCTTGTACATGGCTAAAATTTTTACGCCATTGATCCAGCTACCTGGTCAGGGATGCAGATAACAAGTACCAAGTATTTACTAAATGTTTTATAGTAAAACATTTTTGGTATCTCAAACAGGTTTTGAGAGATTGTAAACCAGCTTTTCCATCACAAGGAACACACATGCTAAAACAAGTTCAAACTTGGTACGAAAACTGATTTTTTTTAAATATCTCAATTAAGTTTGTTGGCCAACATGGTACACAATTTTTTGTTATTTTAATGACCATATAAACTATAAAAAATTCACAACTTCGTTATTTATGAATGTAGAGCTAAAATATACAAACATTGTTCTGGAATACTTATACATTTCTTTAACTTTTTGTTATACAATTTTGTGTTGTAACTTGAACGGTTCTTGTGAGTACAAATAAATTCCATGAGAATAAATTAATAATATTTCAGTTGTCACAAAATCTACCTATATTTTCCAACTGAGCCATAAGGACTATTTTCTATCTAAGACAATAAATTTGTACAAATAACAAATCCACATTCTACATTCTATGTTGAAAAAACCATATACAACAAAGTACATGTTTTACTAAAAAACAAACATTAAGAGAGCGGTTTATGAAAACTTTAAAAAATCAGATAAAGTAGGTCTGCCAGGAAATAAAAAGGGCTAGAACTAAGGTTAAAAGACCTTTTTGAAAAATACTACCACTATGCCTAAAATACTGCAGATGCAGGAAATTTCCATACCTACCAGTTCTTGGCTTAAAAATGAAGTCAAGAATTTTCAGTTTTCTAAAGTGTAATAGAAAATTAACATATTAATTATAAAGAAATTAACTTACGCAAGCAAACGTGTATTACACATATAAAGATTAGTGTCATGTTGAATTAAGGCACGCTCTTGATCGACACATCCAACGAAAATTAAGTTGGATAGAATCTCTCTTAGTCCAACGTGAACGTCTTGCTCTATTTCTCGTCGTAGATTTAAAAACACTAGTTAACTGGATGTCTCGCCTTGAAAAAAATAAAACAACATGACTTTAATGTAATTTGAACTACTGAAGGAAGATTATTAATTATAATAAGTAACTTTTTATGGATTAAACGTATAAAATGAAACTAAATTGCAGTAAAAACCAGTATTAAATTGACGATTACCTTCCTTCACTGGAAGAGAGGTTGGTATCTGGCTTTTGAAGAGGGTTGATTTGTTGACTTGGGAAAAAATTTATGTAGCTTTTGAGAGGCACTATCCGTGCGAACAAGCTTGTTAGCTGAGACGGTGGGCGGCTTATCGTTTTCTTTAATTACTTCTGGTAACGATGGGAGTTTTGCCTGAAAAAATTGAGAATATCAGGAATATTATGACTTAACAGTTTGCACCGAGCTTTGGTAAAATTTCTTAAATTCAATTACTATTTAAGCATCATAGACTCTAAGCACTCATAAGTAGAAATGCTACTTAAACACTATTATAAACTCCACCTTAATGAAGTTGTGAATGTTTTCACATAAAGTACTCGAAAGTGGTTTCATTGACATTGTCATATGGCATATTTACAGTTTAGTTAAAGGAAAACAGAGGAAAGAGCACTAACATGCCTCAACAAGCAATTCTTTTCCAGACTACAGTCCAAAAAACAGACTTCTACAGCACAAAATCATATAAACGATTATTTCAAAAGTTCCATGAACATAGTAAAGATTCTTCTCTTATATCGGAAGTAGATTTTAACCTTAATAGGCTTTTTAATCCTAATTTGTAATTTATATATTATTAATTGAGGAAAAAAGGAACTGAACTATGGTACTGGAAATATTTTAGACTGAAAGTAGATTACAAGAGTCGATGATGGTTTCCGAGAGCTACATACATATATATTTTATTTAACAGGGTGCAATGAGGCAAACTCAACTGTGGCTTCGTATGTAGATTTAAACAGCTGGAAGAAGACATTTTGACTGAAGTAGGCTTCTCAATACTATGTATGTATCTATTTTTCTCCATAAGGACAAGGCAAACTTTACCATGGCACTGGAAATATCTCAGACTGGAAGTCAACGCTTTTTGATTGAGGCAATAAGACAAACTCAACTGTGGGAATATAATTAATTTGAACCGGAAATGCTTATAACTAGCTTTCACTAACAAGAAGATTTGATGAGTTTTAACTCATTTTGAAGTCAAATGAATAGCAATCTAACAAATATCCGTTTTTTACAGTTTTAGAACGTAAAAAATATGAAACTACACAGTTTATTTTACAGTTTGCACAACTGAATCGTTAATTTGCAAAGCTGACTGCAATAGAGAACGAGCTGTCACCTGACACTAATTACAATTTCCTAGTAACAGAGTGCAAAAAGTCAAAACTTAACGAGAACTATACATGTTTTGATGCAATACATCTTTGTAGACACATCTGTAGAATTTCAAAGCATTTGGCCAGTACAAAAAAGAAAAGTGCACGTTTGCACTAGATGTTAGGAAGTAGTGCAATTTCCACAATGTCTGTACAGTGTGGATGTCGCAGTTAAAAGGGTTTGATGGCATACATTTTACAAGTAAATAATGCAAGAGTATAAAAAACTTATTCCTTATCTAGGACATTATTACAACTAATACAGTATAGGGGCTATAGATGTGGACAAATCATTTACATGACATCTGAATTAATTTTGTTCATGCACATCTTATGCAATCATTCAAAGCAGTTTTTATATGGGCATAAATATTATCCCAGATTCCAATCTGAGCATGTTAAAATTCTTTCAAAGTTCTAATAAATAACAATAAAATAAAAACAAAGAAAGAACTTAAATGATCTAATACATAAATTAAACAGTAGCAGTCGTGGGACTGCCGATAGAAGTGAAAACGGAACTATTAAGTTGAGAGTAATTAAACAATACGTTATAGTAGCAGTACATCTGTAATCGTAAATGTGACGTGTTTTTTAATTTTCCAATTTTAAAATCCACGAAAAAATATTATCAAATAACTAGAAATCTATTTTACCACGCTAGTAAGATAAATCTTATACCGTAATAATACTCATTTCATGATGAAGAGGTTAAATATTAAATTAAGTTGAGAGTAATTAACAATACGTTATAGTAGCAGTACATCTGTAATTGTAAATGTGACGCGTTTTTAATTTTCCAATTTTAAAATCCACGAAAAAATATTATCAAATAACTAGAAATCTATTTTACCACGCTAGTAAGATAAATCTTATACCGTAATAATACTCATTTTCATGATGAAGAGGTTAAATATTAAAAACATAATTAAAATGAATAATGCTAAATTTTAAATACAAATATTCGTACAAATATTAAAAATGTTTAAAAATATATTCGTTGTTTTCACTATTCATTTATAAGTGAGTAAACACCGAGTGAACAACAGTGAGTTGAACACCGTTGTAAATAATACAGTTATTGCTACGGATAATTAAAGTATATAATTGCAATAACAATTAAACCCACAATATTTTTAAAACTAATAAATTAGTTAAATTAACTTGGTTCTTTCGTAAAGGTATTTTTATTGCACAATAAACTAATTTATTGAGTTAATACGGTATCAGTGAGCCAATGCGCCAACTACAGTTCCGGCAGATGAAACGTTCACTCATCACTTCATACGTTACTACAGGCTAAACTAAACTTCCAATAAAAAAAATGATAAATTACAAAAAAAATATTCATCTATTTTCACACAACTTTCTCGCTGACAAATTTTGTCTGACCAAAAAATAAAAAAAATCCTCGCTTACTACTTTTTTCTTGTCATTGTAAACGCTATGTAAAATGTAAACAATAATCAAAATTATTTCGAAATTTGTTTAATATTTAAAAATGTAACCAATAGATTGCCAATATTAAGAGCTTTAATTTGACGCATCTTACAGAATTGTACGACATTGGCTTCACTTTTAAATCGCGAGAGGAAGCCGTAAAGGTCACTGATTTTCGCATCTGTTTTCATACTCCGCCGGGACAGTTTTAACACAGCGAGAGACTGACTTTTTCATGCAGGTTAGTAGTCCGCGGCCAAGTGTACGGTTAAAAAACACAGCGAGACTGACTTTTTCATGCAGGTTAGTATCATTAGCATGTCGGTGACGCGAACCGAGGATTTTACCCTCTACCAAAACGCTCAACGCGCCCTAAAGAAGTTTTCACTTCAAAAACTTATTATTAGGAACCTGACAGGGCCTTATTAAAATAATTTAATTGTCAGTCCATCTGTCAATTTTCTCTAGAGGACATAGAGACTTCCCAAAGAACTCTATTGATTTTGAGGTCAAAAGATAAAAGGGGAGTCCGTTTGTCTGTGCTATAACTCTTTTATGCTCTGTCCGGTCCTTTGATATTCCGCTGTATTGGTTTTTTTAAATTAAATAAAGTTTAACAAAAGTTACTGAGAGAGTTGCCTACTATAATAACGAGTTTTTCATTTCATTTCAACACGGTTTCAATTCCAAATAGAAGAGACTTTAAGTATTACAGTTACAAACCTGAGTAAAAAAATGTACGAGAAGTGTTCGCTCCTGCGAGCAGTTTTTCAACTTCCTGTTTTATCCTCTCCACTACTGCTTCCTCGTGTAGAAAATTGACCTCGTGTTTTGTTGGATGGACATTGACATCCAAGTTCCGAGGATTCATAAACAGACTCAAATATATAAAAGGATGGGATCCTTTAGGTAGATACAGTCCATAAACATTGTCCAAGGATTTACGAATTGCTACAACAAAGACATCAACAATTAAATTTATTGTAATTAAACAGTTAGCAAATATATTTATACAATTTGGGTTTATTCATGAGTTTGTATTTGTCAATCAAGGCAAAGAACTTCATACATAATTCCCATTTAGTACTGAAGTATTCATCAATGAAGGTCTTTGGGATCAAACCTATATTTATAATTAGATAAGAAAGCTTTGAAATCACTTGACAAAGCAGGAGCGCAAAAAAGCTTCAAGTCAATCGCCTTGGGCAACTTAAGAAAATTCTAAGGGCATCTCAGAAGTACGGCAGACACAGCACAAAACAAAAGAACAGCTGCTGTCCTGATGTTCAGTTTGCATATTAACAAACGGTGGTAGGCAGAAAAATTGACTTGTCTTGCCATCTAGCGGCAAATTCGAGAACTAAAATGACATCTGCCTAATATTTTAAAAATTAGCTTGTGGGATAACTCGTTTTGGGTATAATAGGAATTTCAATGCTTGCAAACTAACTCGCATTCAAAAGATTAATATTATTCAAAGAAGAATTACTACTGTTTCAAATGTTCATGGTTCATTATCCAAACCAAAATATAGTCAAAATTATCAATTGATTATAGTATGAGACATATTAATACAAGCCTGGGTTGTGGCACGTTGTTGCCGGCTATAATGGAAGAATAACTAGTGATGGAATAATCAATTGAATTCAACAATCAAGTGATCGTTACTGCTCATCTTTACTTCTCATCTATCTTCCTGAATACCTTTACCTAATAATCTAAATTAACACGTGTTTACACTATGAGACAGGATGTTAGCAAACAATAATATAAAAACTACAGAATAATCGAATGCCGAAGAAGAAAAACGGAATGAAACGAGACGGGAAGTGGACTGCGGTAACTGTCCATAAGGGCAGGTTTGCAATGATGTGTCTCAACATTAGTTAATGAATGGTAAAGCCCGACAGTCATAACAATATCTGTGGGCAACCGACCACGGCCTCACCTGTAAAACTAATACAACTTAATATTTTTAATTAATACTAATTATAAAATATGGATAATCCTGTCTAAATTTTGGATTCGATAATGAACCGTAATGTTAAGAACTGTGGTAATCTAACGTAGAATATTAATGAACAGATGACTATAGAGTCATCTATACCATGTATAGACATGGTATGTAACTTCACTAATATATCATGTTTTCTGTTTTAGACGCTTACTAAAAAATAAATAAACTTGAAAATTACATCATCCTATTAGTAAAAAATTAACCCGCCAATACTAAAATAATTAATACTTAAAAATATTACCTGATGAATCAACCAGTCTGTTGTTGATGAACAGAAGAAAGATCGCCTTCTTGGTAGAAAAATTTACATTTGTAATATATCCTTTTAGTTTTAACTGGAGACCTTCATCTTCTGTATTTATTTCTAATAATTCTCTAGATTGAGGAACAAAAACAGACATTTACCAACACTTTGCTTTAAATATTATTGAAGTGGACACAATAATTAACTTCTTTCTAATATATTATTTTTTTAAATCTGATGCATAGATTCATGCTCTATAGTACACGATTCACAGATTATAATCACAAAACAGTAGCAGTAAATGCTGTAAACTGTGCATCTAATGACTAACAAGCTCTGTGCAAACTTTGTAATATCTTATATTAAAAAAAATGTTATAGCCTAAAGGTAAAATTTGTTTATTTACAGTTTAATTATTTATATATTATCTATCTTGTACAAATCATATTCCTACAGTTAGAACCATTTTGATAATTAAAAAAACTTTAGCTAGTGAATAAATCTTTTATTGATGGTATTCGTTAGGAGGTGAAAATCGACATAGGTGTAAAAATGTGATACACAGGTGTATCTTAAGGCTTAATAGATGTACTGTGTTTCAATATTTGTTACACCATTAAAAAGTTACAATACCAATAATTTTCAAAAACTCACTAATTCGATTATTTTTTCATGATTACAACAAAGTTCTTAATAACTAATTCAATTCTGAGTTTAAAACAAATTAAAAAGCATTTCCTGTATTTTAAAATACTATTCTATAAATGATGAACTGCCCAAACACATTATCATTCCATACCTTATAAAAAAATGCAAAATGGTGGATTACATTACACAAAACTTAAGCACCCTTTATATTTGATAGCCCACTAGTATCATGTATTTTTTACCTGGTGATGTTATTGCCGTAAATAACACGAATGTTATCAGTATGACTTGACTCAGGCTCCGTTCTGAGATCTACTAGGCCCTCTCCATGCTTCTTGAGCGTAAATCCAACATGTGGATTGTGAACTGCGTAGCGGCTAACCTGTAAATAACACGAATGTTATCAGTATGACTTGACTCAGGCTCCGTTCTGAGATCTACTAGGCCCTCTCCATGCTTCTTGAGCGTAAATCCAACATGTGGATTGTGAAACTGCGTAGCGGCTAACCTGTATAAAAAGTCACTAAAACATCATATATATTGCTAAATACATAAAAGATATCCCAAAAAATCTTGTAGTAAATAAATATGAAACAGTAAACCTAACACAAAACTTAACAGTTGCATTTAAGGGACAGTTTGTTCCAAAAGTAGAGCAGATAGTACATTTGTTAAAGGCCAAAAAATATGGGTTAGTTGAGTAATATTTGTAATGTCTATTTGTATAATAAAAAATTATATTTAAAAATAATGACGAAATTTGATTCTAAAGCTCTTAAAGGAAGTTCAAATTATTTAAGTAAAAGTTTGGACAGACTTTTACAAAAAATATGCAGAACCAAGTGTGTACACAGAGTTTAATTTTATACTGCACTGTTGTGTACGGGTTACGGGGAATCGGAATAAAAGACTGAATTAGTTTACATCATCGACTGTGCTCGGTTAAGGTTGGAGGGTAACTGAGAGAGAGACAAGGGCAGGACACTGGAAGTGGTAGTGGTGGTATGATCTGGTGGCGTGATGAGAACAGCCAATGGCATTTATTCAAAACTGATCACCCCATATGACGTCACAGCATCATACGATCATACAGTTGGTCTTTGGCTGTGGCTTTAACTTGCCAGTAACAATTTATAATATGTATAATAATTATTATTGTAATTCAATACATTACATTTCCTCCCTTCCAAATTCCAAAATAAATTGAATTCACACAAGTCATAGATAAATTAAACAATACAAGTGTAATAATAAATATATAATAAACACATTTTAAATATAAATAACACATATCATTAGTAAATGTCATCCTTAAGTACTGTAAGTTATTTACAAGTTTAATTTCTCTACAGGTTTCCTAATACGAGTTGGGTATCTGTTTGTATGATCAGCTGTTCTAGTGACAGGAGAAGGAACAGCTGAGGGCATGGGCGTCATTTCAGCTTTTTAACTGGGTGGTGCAAGATCTACTGGGGGGTATGGAATACCCCCAGGTGGAGGGGGGGTCCGGGGCCCTCCCCCGGAAAATTGTAAGAAACTGGCTTTAAATTTGTTAGTATTTTAAGCTTTTTCAAGCTATTTTTACAAAAAATTTTTACTACTGCTAACAACTTAGCCTAAAACAATAATTTTTAATGAATTGAGTTATTAACTAAACCACAAGGTCCACAAGTGAGGTAATTATTGTTCACACACAACTCAAAAGTGTGCCCAATTTTAATTTATGTGTGCCCAGCCCGTTTTGTTTTTTATAAAAGGAAAAATCAAGTAAACATGATCAAACAAATTTCACTTTATTCTATGTAACCAGACTGCATCCACAAGTTAGTTTTAAACAAAATGAAGCCTTCTCTTCTGGCTTGAATTGAAGTCATCAATTACTTTTTGAAATGTCTATTTCTACACTCCTTTCAATAGCCAAAAGGGCTAACGAAGACAACCTCTCCTGGCCAATAGAGTTTCTAGTATATGTCTTTAACCGCCGTAAGCATGAAAAGGATCTCTCACACGATGCCGAGTTCATTGGAATTGTATAGTACAAACGAAAAAGTTCAAAAAGCATAGGGAACACACTTTTCAAAGATGTTTGTACAAAAACGTCAGCTCTTTCTTGGATACTTTTGCTTCTTGATTCCTCCGTTTCTGTTTAAAACAGTTTAGTTTCAGACAGAAGAATGTCATAGTCTAAAACTATAGTATTTACACACATACTGTACACTGGCTGTGTCTATATCACTTCCACCTAGAACTTTGCTTAAGTGGTTAAGTACATCTAGGTTGTTTTCTTGAAGCCTGGCCTCTATCTCCTCGCTTAGGATATCAATAACTGGCCAGAGGATTGAAACTTTGTAGTACTGTTGTACAGATTCAAATGGAGCTTTACTCCCACCCCCGATTTTTGAGGGAATTTTGCCCTTTCTTGGCAACTCGGCAGCTCTAAACCCGCACGTGTCAGCAATTTCTGTGCAGTGATTGAACAACTTGGTGAAAAACTCATCTGTTTCTGAAGGATTGCAAAACTTCAAGTGTGCTGTTTTTTACAGATTTCACAACTTCATAGGTCACACTGCTTGACTGAAGGGTCTTTGACAGTATGTCACATTGTGTTAGAACTCTCCTGAGTAATAGAAGGTCAAATACAAAGTTGAAGTCCTCCATATTTTTCAACAAAGCATTGGCTTGTCCACCACTGTCAGGGGTCTCTGTTTCAGAAATCTCTCGTAGTGTCGTAAGAGTGGCATCAAAATTATCTAACAAAGAACGCACTGCTTCGACACGGCAAGCCCATCTGGTATCACTCAAAGACTTCAATGTTGCTGTTCCACCACTAAAGCTTTTTGCACTTTTTTGAATGTTTTCAAAAACAGCATGTCTTTTAGTTGATTTCTCAATGAAGTTGTAAAGACTTTGAAGCACAAAGAAGGTGTTTCTTATTGAATTCACGCTTGTGCAACAGCTTACAATGCACAAGTTCAATATATGTGCATTGCAGTGAATGTACATTGCCATGGGGGCTTCTTGTATAATTCTAGCTGCCACTCCTTTGTAGGGACCCCTCATGTTCGAAGCCCCATCATAGCACTGAGCACGCAGATGTTTAATATTCAAGTCCAGTGAAATCAAAACGTCCTTAAGTACATTTGCCAGTGTATCGCCATCAGTTCTTCTAGCACGGTAAAACCCCACAAACGACTCATGAACTTCTAGTTTATCATTAACATGTCTCAAGACAATAGCTACTTGCTCGTGCTTTGCTATGTCTTGGGTCTCATCAGCTATAATGGCAAAAACATTTGCATCTTTAACTTCTTTGGCAATGTGCAACTTAATTTGTTCCCCAATTATGGACAGAAGCTCATTCTGGAAAGTCGCTGAAGTATATTGAAAATTTTTGCGATGCTCTACAAAGAATTTGTTTACTAAACTATTATCTTTGGAACGAAGCCTCATCAGCTCCAAAAAGTTTCCTCTGTTTTTTGAATCTGTAGATTCGTCATGACCTCTTAGAGCAATAGATTGTCTCCCACAAAATATCAGGGATTCACACAAAGCCTCTAAGTACAATCTGTTTTCTTGTACTTCTTCTGAATACTTTTGATTTACTTTTTCAATAACAGTGCCACTTTTGTCGGCTTCTCTTAAAGAACTGAGTTTAGTGTTACTACTTCGATGCGAGTTACTCTTTTCATGATTCTCAAATACTTTTACAGCTTTCTTCCATTTGGAAAACCCACTGAGTGTAAATACATTTTCTGCATTTTTTTCTTCTGGGCTGTAAAACGAACGGCAGGCAAAACAGAAACGCTTTGTCAGTTAGAGGACTGTATTCCAGCCAAGGATACAGTTTATACCACTCTGGCCTAAATTTCCTACCATCCGTTTTAGGGAAATTTAATTCTCGTGGTTGGAATGAGCCTTCCCTAAAAAACGCCTTAGCCAAACCTGGGCCATGAGCAGGATCACGTTTATTAATTACAGTGATTGTCAATTGGTCAGATGAACTAGAGGAACAGCTAGGACTCTGCACTTCATCTGTAGGAGTAGTTGTGGTATCTTCATTTGTAGTTGTGGTTGTTAACTGAGCCGATGACGAATCTAAAACGTCTACTACAGCCGGTTCTGGTTCATGTTCCAAAACAACTCCTTCTGGTAGTTCATCTTCTAACCGTTTCTTTTGTTTGCTGGGCCTGAGCTAAAGTAGGACAGCAACGAACTCTGCCCTTTTTTGTTCTTCTGAGCCTGAAAAAACCCCATTAAGAATAGCAAAAGAACATTTAAATAATGGCAAAATGCTACTAGAACACAGAGTCCTAAACCTAAAATTAATACAAGTCTAATATAACATGCATAGGCTTTGCACAATTTTTTTGATTTTGGGCGCTATTGTGTGTGACACTATTTCTCATCTCTTTGTTTTGACATCGTACCATTTGATAGGGGATTGAAAGGGCAACAAAAAAGATGCCCTGACATTTGACTTCAAGTTTATGGTTTTTCATACCAATTTAGGTTAAGAAATTTTAAATGGCAATCATTTTGAAACTAATGATTGAATTAAATTGGTAATTCTTCTGAATATGGATATTGTATTAGATAAAAACCATGCCAAGTTTGAGTTAAATCGGTCAAAACATTCTCGAGATATAAATAAAAATTTAATAAAACAAAATGGTAGATATCTCAAAAACGGTGTTTTTAAGAAAACCATTATTCTTCATTTTTACTTTATTTTGATTTATCTACCAAAGTTTTGTTTTGTAATTTTGGGAAATTTTGTGTAAAATTTGTATCGGAATAAACACAGCCTAACAGCCAATGAGTAAAACAGTCATACTTTTTATTTGCATACTGTAAAACTGTACTTAAGAAGCTGTAGGCGTACACGAAAACCCAAGTCTGCCTACATTACCAGGTTTCGAAATAGTTTAAAATTTGCTATTAATCTGGTATTTTTATTACACATAATCTTTTTTTGCCTAAAGATAAAGTTCATTTAGTGCCTTACTCTACGAGTTGATTGTAAAACATGTATTTTAAATAATTGCAAGACCATAAAAGATCTGGATGTTTACTAATTATTTTGTATGACCTTTTTAGTCATTGGCTCTTCGACACAAACGTCTGCAGCCTGACAGCCACGGCATTGCAAAAAACAGCTGTCAAACACAGGAAGGCGGGAGTTATTAAAATGACAGTAACATAACCTAATTAGAGGTATAAGCTGAAATTACTTAATTTCAGGTGATTGGATGGTATCGTTGTTATTTTTACATATATAGGTTAAAGTAGTGTTGCGTTAAATGTGAGGTTATATGACATCGGTAAAAGCATTTAGGTGGCCAAACAAACAAAAATAAACCTAGTATTCCATACCGTACTATAAAACAAGCTACTTCCCTTATATATGCAAAAACTTCTCCTATACCAACCAATTACACCTATAAAATGTTTAAACAACTAAAACCATAACCGTAACAATGCAGAACTAACTGGCAGAACTAATAAAGTTAGAAGTTGAGGTTATGTTTTTTGGGGGCCATTTATTGAAATCTAGTCAGTAAAAAGATTTTTCTATTTTTCAGCATTAGGCCTAGTTGGATGTAAACAAAGATGGGGAAACTCCAGAAACTGACCAACACCTAAGTTTAACCTACGAAATAAGAAATAACTGAACTAAACTTACCATCTCTTAGTCCATGCAATCATACGACGGTTCACTTGAAATGTAATTCACATCGTACTGCAACTGCACTAATCGAATACATCTACTGAGGAGTAAGGTTAAAGTAGGCAGGCGACACGACAGACGTTGTCTGCTTCTAGCTGTAAAGACAATATACTACAACAGGTGCCCTGTTGCCAAATCTCCCTCGCCCAACTGTGTATTACAGAGTTGCCGTTTCCAGACGGCAGACGAGAAGCAGCCTACATTGCTCATTCTCGCTCTTCACGCATTTAATGTTCCTTATTTCATTTCGTAAATTCTACTACACCAATATTTCATTTTTAAGTTTATGATTTACAAGTTTTTAAAAGACGTGCTATCTTTCTGTGCTAAACTAAGCAAAATTAATGGAGAATTGATAAAGTTAAAAGGTTCCCTATTGGTAGACTTGTATTTTCCAGTTTTAAGTAAGTTATATGTAAATTATTTAGACATTTACTTCAAAATTCTGGGGTGGCAAAATACCGGGCTCCACAATTCTGGGGTGGCAACTGCCACCCCTTGCCACCCCCAAATTACGCCTATGGCTGAGGGTAGAGAAAGACGTGGTCTAGAATGAGGGGTAGTGATGTGACATGGAGAGGTATGATGCGGTGAGGAGGGGGAGAGACCAGCTGATCTAGTGAGGTCAGTGTTACTAATTCTGACTGGGCTTGGAGTTGGCGGACACTGAGCGCCTGTCTCACGCTCCGCAACTGTACGGTCCTGAGATGGTGGAATTTGACTGTCACTGTCAACAATACTACTGTGTAGTCCTATCAGCTGATCAATATGTCTACTCCAAATTAAACCAGTTTTTGTCATAACAGAATACATCACATTATTTAAACTGTTTTATTACAATGCCCTCTATCCATTTGTCTTTAGAGCGATAATCTCTCACTAATACAGATTGATTAGGAAATAGAATTCTCGTTTTTCTACCGCCAAAATATTCTTTTTGTTTGTCCTGTTTTAATTGCACAGTTCTGGCTACATTAGGTCTGAGTAAATCTAGCCTGCATCTTAGTGGTCTATTGAACATTAATTTGGCAGGTGTCTCGTTTAGTAGTACTATGAACGGAGTTTCTGTAATCAAATAACATCCTATTCAAGGCTACTTTTAGTATCAATATTTTCTTGAAAAGCCAATCTTATTTTACGTTTAGCATACTTAAATGAGTTCTCAGCCTGACCATTAGACTGAGGATGATAAGCTGGTGAAAATGTATGTCTTATACCATTAAGTTGCATGAAATTTTTAAATTCAACTGAGGTAAATGGTGGTCCATTATCACTATGGATAGTGACAGGTAATCCAAATCTTGAAAATAGTTTCTCATAACTTTTCTATAGCTAGCTTAGCTGAAGTAGAGCCTACTTCAAATACTTCCAACCACTTAGTGTAAGCATCAATTACTACCAAGTAGGTCTTATCTTTGAAAGGACCCAAGTAATCAATATGCAATCTTTCCCATGGCATAGATGGATAGTGCCAAACATGTAGATTACTCTTACTAGGACTAGAACGTTCCATAAGACAGGAAGAGCAATTGTTCGCTAGGCTTTCAATGTTTTCATCTATATTTGGCCACCAAATATAGGATCTTGCTACTGACTTCATTTTTACAATTCCCAAGTGACTCGCGTGTAACTCATTTAATACGTAGCTACGCAACTTGTTAGGAACAACAATTTTATATCCCCACATAACAATGCCATGCTCAACTGTTAGCTCATCCTTCCTTTGGAAATAAGGTAACAATTCCCTATTCTCTCCTGACAAAAAATTTGGCCATCCGTACATCACATAGTTATGTATTTGTTTTATAATAGGATCATTTTGGGTTTCAGCTTTTACATCTTCAAAAGTTAAAGGTACTGAACTTTCAGCGATACAGTGTAAATAGGTACCTTTCCACCTTGGTTCATTGTTATTATTTACAATGTGTTTAGTGCTTAATGGTAAGCGTGATAATGTGTCTGCGTTTACCATGCTTTTCTGACCTTACATACTGTACATCAAAATTGTATCCACTTAAAAATAATGCGTATCTTTGTAATCGGCTTGCTGCGAAAACAGGTAAACCCTTTTTCGGTCCAAATATGCTAATTAAAGGTTTGTGATCAGTACACAATGTGAATTTTCGGCCATACAAATATTGATGAAATTTCCTTACTCCATATACTACTGCTAAAGCTTCCTTATCTATTTGTGAATATTGACATTCTGCTGGTGATAAAGTACGAGAGTGGTATGCAATAGGTTTCTCAACGCCTTCAGGGGTTATGATACTAAGTACGCAGCCCAGCCCTGTCGAGCTTGCGTCTACTGCTAGTTTTACAGGCAACTTTGAATCATAATGCGCCAAAACTGGTGCTTTAGTCAAAACATCCTTGACATGGCTAAATGATTTGAGACATTTTTCATCAAAATCAAATGGCACGTCCTTTTTTAACAAGTTGTACAACGGACTCAAGATTGTTGACAAATTATTGATAAACTTTCCATAATAATTTACCAAACCAATAAAAGCTTTGACTTGAGTGACAGATTTAGGTACAGGTGCTTGATTTATAGCTTTAATTTTAGATTCAGAGGTATGCAGTCCATCTTTATCGATACTAAAAACCAAGATACTCGATTTTGTCTACAAAGAACGTACATTTATCTTTCTTTACGGTAAATCCTTTTTCACTCAGGCGTTTACAAACCTCTTGCAACCTACTTACATGAGTTTCGTTGTTAGGTGCGGTGATAAGAATATCATCCATGAACACTGATATACCTTCTAAATTATGCAAAGATTGTTCAATAACTCTTTGAAATATGCCTGGGGCTGATGAGATTCCATAAGGCATTCTACAATATGAGAAAAGACCCTTATGCGTGCTAATTGTACATAATTTTTGTGACTCACTGTCTAACTTTAATTGCATATAGGCTTGACTAAGATCTATTTTAGAGAAACGTTCTCCATGCTGTAAATTTGCAAATAAATCTTCTATTCTAGGTATAGGGTACTTGTCTACTTCTAGATACTGATTTAGAGTAACTTTAAAGTCTCCACATAGCCTAATTTCACCGTTCTTTTTTAATACTGGTACAATGGGCGTTCCCCATTCCGAGCTGCTTACTGGAATTAACACTTGTTCGTCAACTAAGCGTTGTAGTTCTTTTTCTACCTTACTTTTCAATGAGAATGGTATCGGTCTTGGCTTAAAATACCTAGGTTTTTTCTTTCTTTTAGATTTAGTTTTACTGGTTCGCCTGTATACTGACCTAGTTTCTCAGTGAACACTTCTGGAAACTGATTAGTTAGCTCGGACGTCATTGTCTCGAAATTAGCCTTGTTATCTATAGGTCTGTTTATAACACACAAGTTATTTTTAAACGAAATGTCAACTCCCAGTACTTTAAGCCAATCACGACCCATTAAAGGATGTGAACCTCCTCTAGTCACATACAAATCTAAGCATTTATGTATTTTCTCATAGCAAACATCAACATTAACTTTGCCCACAGGTATAATAGGTTCATTAGTGTACGAACTCAAAGTTAGGTCGTTTTTCTAACAATTTACAAGAACTAAAATTATTTTCGGTACTTTGGGATTATACCGACCACACCAGTATGAAGAACACAAAAATAGAAATTTATAGAAAACAAACATGATAAAACGAAAAAACAACTCTTCAATTACAAAATTACAAACTTACAAGCATTTCCAGGTATTGTGATCGGTATTGTTGTCGCTGTTATCTTATCTTTCTCGAGAATCCTGATTACGGCAGGCCGCGCGGCATCACGTGATTTGCACGGTACATCATTGCCTTTCCATTACAATTCAATTTATATTTATGATTAGCCCCTCTAGAATTTGATATTTTACTGATAGGTACTATCTCGAGGGATGTTTTTCTTTCGTCGACATCAGCGCGGGGCAGCACCGAAGGTGCTGCCCCGTGCTGATGGCCGGAGGCACTCGCATTTTGGGTGGCGGAATGTGATCAAGAATAAAAACAAGTTTTGAGTGTTTTTTTTAATAAAAAGTTTAGTTTGGTAAATGTTTGTTTTTGTTGAATTTTTGTGTTTGGAGAAATGTAGAGGTAAAACACGGAAGTACAACAAAGCGATGCACCAGCTGAAACGGGCGGCGAGACTCTGCAATCACGTTATCTACTAGACGCTCGACTTTGACCTCTGTCTGAGGATGGGGAGGTGTTTGCGATAAGACAATTCCTGTTTTTATATTGACGAAATATTGTTCTACGCTAATCTAGTAATCAGTAGAAACGAAATGTGAAATAACGATTCATGTCTGGGTGTGGTCGGTATAATCCCAAAGTACCTTATTTTCATAAAAATCCTCACTACACACTGTGACACTAGCTCCAGTATCAACTTCAAATATGGTTTTCCTCGACCTTGCACTAGGACTTTAATCTTAATTGGGTCAACTCTAATTCTTTCACCGTGAGTTTCATTTACTTTAAATAAATTCTGTATGTCCTCGACATAACTCTCAAGATTTTCATCACTCCTGAACATAATTCTTAGAATTATTTGAATCTGACAGTTCTGAACTATCATTTTACAACATTATGTTTTCTTATAATCTTTGTTTTTCTTGTTTTGAAAATTAGACTGATAAGATATACCTTTTCTTAACTTTCGGAAAGCTGCTTGTCTGGTAACTTACTAAATTTCAGTAGATCGACATACCTTAGATATGTGATTTCTTTTACCACATTTGTGACACACAACACCAAACAATTTGCACTGCTTCCTATAGTGACCACACTGCCCACAGCACGTACACTGCACCTTGACTTCGTGCCTTGCGTTGTAGCTCGCGCTGCCACCGCTGCCGCCGACTCTCACATGTGGGTGATGCGCTGCCATCCACTGGACCCGGCTGCCGCCGTTCACTGTCAATGCCGCCGCATTCTTCTCCGCCGCTTCCACTGAGCAGAGACGATTTTCACAGCCTGGTCGAAGGTTAGGGTGGTCTCTCCCAACAGCCTCTGCTTGGTCGACTCACTCCCTGATGCCGCTCACCAGTCTGTCTCTGAGATAGTCGTTGAGGGATGCGCCAAACTCGCAGTATGCAGACAACTTCTTGAGGCTGGCGATGTACTCTGCGACTGAATTCTCCTTCCTGCTGATTCCTTTTGCTGAACACTCTTGTACCTTTCAGCTATGAATGATGTCCTGAATTAACTTCACTAATTCATCAAACTTTTTCACTGAAGGTTTTTCCGGCGTACATAAATCTCGTAACAAACTGTACGTTTTCACACCCACGACTGTTAGTAACGTACTAACCTTTTTGTCGTCACTAATACTGTTACAGTCAACGAATAATTCAAATCGTTCAACATACGAATTCCAAGTTTCCTGCACTGTTGTCGAATAGTTTCACCGATTCCGCCAATAATTCCCGCCATTTTTACTGTTTCACTAAATAAAGACGAAATGTTCCAATTTACGACCTTGTCTTCCAACATCAAAATGTACCGATTTTGAGTCCACGTGACGCCAAACTACAGACACACTTCCTCCCACTATAATTTTTCGGAGAAATTATTTACGCACAATCGAACAGGTTGCATTGCACTTGCGGGATCGCATTAATACCTCGTCGCCAATTGTTGTGTACGGGTTTACGGGGAATCGGAATAAAAGACTGAATTAGTTTACATCATCGACTGTGCTCGGTTAAGGTTGGAGGGTAACTGAGAGAGAAACAAGGGCAGGACACTGGAAGTGGTAGTGGTGGTATGATCTGGTGGCGTGATGAGAACAGCCAATGGCCATTTATTCAAACTGATCACCTCATATGACGTCACAGCATCATACGATCATACAGTTGGTCTTTGGCTGTGGCTTTAACTTGCCAGTAAACAATTTATAATATGTATAATAAATTATTATTATAATTATTATTGTAATTCAATACATTACAATAATCACAATCACATCACTATCAAAATAAATATTACTTTAATTTTCAATTCAAAATATGGAAAGTCTTCTAGTATAAACTATGTTTAATAGTTTTCCATTAAATTGCAGCACAAGCGAGACAACACAAAATAATATCAATTTTTTTTTAGATCCAGTTTTGCATTATCGGTATCGAAGACCATCCAAGTGTTTGAGAAATTTTTTTCCTGGGCTAGTGGTACTGAACATCTCAGCTGGTAGCAATTACCACAAGACTACCTCCAAGATGAGAGAAAAATGGTTAAAATTTCTGACTTTTGAGAAATTGTTTGAAAAAACTCACCCAAACAGAACAGTCAATTATGTGCATTTTTCAAGAGAATTTGAATGATATTTTGCACATGGAGCTGCACTCAATCACCCAACATCGAAATATCTTAAAAATTTCAATTTAGTCTATTAGTTGTGTACGACTTCGATTTTATTGTAGTGATTGATGAACAGTTTATTTGGAATAAACAAATGCGGAAATAAAATAAAACACTGCAAATCTGAGACTACGTAACCACATCTAACACTCGGGCATGTTCCTCAGAGGGACTTTTGAGAGCTTTCCTGCGAGTTGAGATGTTAAAGAACAAGTCCTCCACATGGATCTGAGTCCCTTGGTTTCCCGCACAAGCTTTCACTGGACCCTTCAATTTTCCATCTTCATAAGATGCTCTGAGAACATCACCAAAATAACAACACTTCAATCTACGTACAACTTGAGATATGTTGAAAACAGGCTTTTTTTTAAATCAGCGTAAAGGATTTTGAACAAGTATCTAAAAAATAATTTGTTAATGACAGCATAAATATTCGGTTA
>NW_025782676.1:0-34755 GCF_021130785.1 Homalodisca vitripennis
GAGAGTTCCAAGAGGAAGACCCGTTGGCCTATGGTGGGTGTGTCACTTAACGGTCAATTACTATAATTCGTAATAGCTCCACTGAGAGTTGAGGCATGTAGGCTTTTGTTTTTTATATAAGAATAATTATTTCAGCATAACCGCAATTATATAACACAAAAATATTTTACAGAGCACGAAAAAATGTTGTGTATTGTACAAATCTGTAGAGTTGCATGGAATTGGTTTTATAAGTTTCGTTAATTTAATTTAGGCGATTAATTCAACTTATCGATTGACGATCACTTTCGGAAAATCCTCGGATATTAATAAAAAGTACAATTATGATAGTCAAGAGTATTGGTAGTATTTTTTTGTATGAAGTTTGTTACTGCCGATGAATGGTTTGAAAGGATGACAGGATTTCGGTCAAACCTGGTATGGACGATGATATTGAACAAAACCAACCACTTGGACAGGGCCCGATTAACCAGTAGGCTAAGTAGGCTGCAGCCTAGGGCGCGAGACCGGTAACGATTTTAGGGGGGCGCTTCGGAGTTCAAGATGAAGTGCTTTTTATATGTAGTAAATAAAATGGTATGGTCTAAAACTTCACTATACATTTTTTGTACATTATTTACACATCCACCTCGACCTTAGATTTACTCCATTTACTTAAAAATAACTATTAAGTAGAAAAATAAATTAATTAATAGCGATTAGTGACAACGCATAGTAATTATCGTAACGGTAGGGAAACTAAAAGGGAAATTTTGCTTCGCGCGAGGGGCGGCCGCCGGCCGCCGCCCTTCGCCGTTTGCAACACTGACGCTCTCTGACAGATAGAGACAGAGTGTAGCTGCAGCTGCAGTCAGTCGTCTCCCTCGTCTGCACTGTTTGTTTTAGGCCTATGGCCTATGAATTATTTGGACTTTTCGTTGTGATTAATTGGTGTCATTGCTCGTTATTATAAACACTGGACATTTATTCGTAAGTCGAGTAGAGTGTTTGATACTGAAATATTAGAAGAAGCAGTGGTTTGCTTGTTTTACATATGTAGGCTACATTATGAGTAAAATACCAAGTGGTTCCGAATACCGTAAACGGGCCCGGGAGCGTAACGAACGGGAAAGTGCTCTTCTAAATAAAATTCATAGACTAGACGATTTTTTCAATAAACCCGAAACTCCCAGTTGTTCTGCTGAGACATTGCCGGTCGTCACGGGAACTGAACGAAACGTTGTGAGTGAGGACAGCGGTGTTTATAGTGGAAGTGGAAGTGATTCAGCCAGCCTGCCAGTGCCACTGCTACCGATGTCTCAGACACCACAACGGAAATTGCACCTGTACACGTCCCTTCACCACCATCAACCGAGCAAATAGCAGATTTGGGACATCAGTTGCAAGATTGTGGTACCAGCAAATAAAGAGGTAACCGATTCAAAAAATCTTGATGATCCCGCTTTAATGGCTGGTAAATGAGGCATTGCGTGAATACTTTGGCAGTGCACAGCATCAATCAAAATGACAGTGGGGATTTTTCCCAATCAAAGCGGCAGTATTCTGACCAAAACCGTTATTTGAACAAAGCTTTGTTTTTTCAAAAAACTTGTAAATGGAGAGATTGTAAAAAGAACTCATTTAGTTTATTCCAAATCAACTGGCTATGTAATACTGTGCTCCTTGTAAGCTCTATGGGGGGACGACTGCCTTAGCTACATGCGGCTTTAAATGATTGGAAAAATTCACACAAAATTCAAGAACATGATAATAGTCTAGAGCGCAGAGAAATGTGTGAACAAATATATGACCCCGGATGAATGCACCTCAGAGAATTGATGCAAAACTACTTGAGGCAGCATCAAGTAGAAGTGAAGTATTGGAGAGATGTATTGTCAAGAGTTGTTGAAGTAGTTAAGTATTTAACTTCTCGAGGGCTTCCGTTTTATGGTGAAAATGAAATTTTGGGGTCAACCAGTAATGGTAATTTTCCTTGGCTGTATCGAGCTTTTGTGCAAGTTTGATCCTTTCATGGCTGACCATGTTGCTCGTTTTCGGAAATAAAGGTAAAGGAGTGCCCTCATACTTATCTTCCACGATCGTTAACGAGTTTATTACTCTGTTAGCTGACAATGTTAAATCCAAAATCGCGTCAGATATCAAGAATTCTAAGTATTTTTCGATTTATTGTCGACTCTATTCCAGATGTTTCCAATGTGGATCAATTTGACTTTTGTCATTCGTTTTGTAGCACCTGAACGGTCACCTAATGAGCGGTTTCATAACGTTCATCCCAAATTGTGGGCCATAAAGGGGAAGATATGGAGAAGGCTGTGATACATACTCTTGAAAAGTTTGAACTTAAATATCAGTTGACTGTAGAGGTCAGAGTTACGACAATGCAAGTAACATGTCTGGGTGTTACAAGGGGCTTCAAAACCGAATCAAAGAGCAAAATCCTATTGCTCACTACGTTCCTTGCGCAGCTCATTCGTTTACAGCTAGTAGGTTCGACCGCTGGCAGAAAGTAGTAGTAGTTCTGTTGAATATTTTGCCCTGGCACAGCAAATGTACAACTTTTTCCATTCATCTACACACAGATGGGAAATTCTCTTGTCGCAATATGAAAAAGAATGTTTTGACAGTCCAAGACCCTTTCGAAAACTCGCTGGAGTGCAAGAGCAGATGCCAGTAAAGCCATGCACAAGTCATATAAACAAATAATCGCAGCGTTACAAGACATCACTTCAAACGAAGAAAATAAAAAAGACGTACGACTTGAAGCCAAACAACTGATAGAGAAGCTCCAGTCTTTGGAAATGACCATGATGATTTGTTTTTTGGAATAAAGTACTCATGAAGTTTCATGACATCAGTGTACGACTTCAATCTGAAGATGGAGACTTAGATCAGACAGCACTTTCGTACGAGCTCCTAGAGTCTTTTCTAAGTTCATTAAGAAATGAGGAACAATTTTCTAACTTTGAAAGTGAGGCAAAGCTTATGTGCAATTCTCAAGAGTACAAAACAAGACAATACAAGGAAAAAGAAACCAAAAATCCCTTTTGGAGAAAGCAAAGAGGGGCACACTGAGTTTTGATGGGCGGAAATCATTCCTGATAAATTGTTACTACAAAGCAATTGATACACTCCTAGGGCAACTAACAAGGAGAAAAATCAATTTATGTCACACTACGAGACTCCCTTCAACTTTTTATGGAATTTGAATAAAATTGAGAGTAGTTCAATCTTGAAGGAAAAGGCAACAAAGGCTAATGAATGAATATTCAACAGACCTAGATGATTCATTTCCAGATGAGTGTTTGTATCTTCAAAAATTTTTAAAAGATGATAATAACATTCTATGAAGAGGAAAATGTACTGTCAGCACAGAATGGAGGAAAAGAAGAAAAGTCAAACCGACCGGGACTAAAGCCTACAGGCTATTGAAACATGTAAAAAACCGCCTAAAACTTGAATCTCTTTTTCCGAACGTGGAAGTGGCATTGCGGATCTTCTTGAGCATGGCGGTGGTCTAATTGCAGCGGAGAAAGATCCTTTTCTGCTCTTACTCGAGTCCAAGAATTATTTGAGGTCGACTCTACGGCAAGAAAAAACTCCAGGCACTCGCTCTCTTATTTATAGAAAGTGACTATGTACAGCTCGTTCCGTTTGATGACTTGATCGATGCGTTTGCCTCATCAAAAGCACGGAAGAAAGACTTTTGTTTAATCAGGGAATATATCGTCATGAGAAAAATAAAAAGTTCTTTTGTTAACAGTAGGCCTAATAATTTTATAGTTTCTAGCTCATTGTTTGTTATTGTGATTAAATGTTCAAGTCACCAAGTTGTATACCAAAGTCTAATGTCATTTCTATGTAACATAATGTACTTGAATAAACCAGAGAAAGTTGATGACCAATTTGACCATGTTCATTGATTTAATTATAAATCCCTTTTCAGTGATTTACAGTTTAAAACGCTAATTAAACAGGCTATACGAAGCTACTAAGCTTTCTTATTAAAAATGGACAACAATAAAATCTCCATTATTATGGCAGCATTATATACTGAAGTAAGAGATAAAATTCACATAATTTTAACAGCCTTAAAATTACAGTATGCATTTTAATTTATTTTGAAAAAAAATAAGCCTACAGATTTTTTGAAAGTAACATTACAAAGTGCTGAACTTTGAATTTTGTGACTTATTTAATGATAGTAATCTACAAATAATGTATAAGAATTAAAAACTCATGTAAGGTTTGGCTGTAGCTAGGACACATTTTTGTATGTCCTACAAAACCAGAGGGTAAATAAGAAACCCATTGATAATCTCTCTTTAAAGAATGTATACCTACAAGTCTACAACAATAGACCATATTCCATTTTAAAGATACAAATAAATGCTCAGCAGTAAGCATCCTTTTCCCTTTGCAAGTTTGCACTTTCTATAATTTTTGCTGTTTTTTGTTCGTTTGTTTGTGTGTGTTTTTAGGAAATGACAGCAAACAGCATAGTTCTTTTAACCGTTGAATTTGAACATATTACATAGCAGTTTATACATACATGTATCATTAGACCTTTGAACAATAATTAAAGTTTATAGTTAGTTGCTGAATGTTGTTCTTTTCCTAAAGTTTAATACTCTAAATGGTCTACTCTCTCTCTGTAATGGTCTTTAAATTTAAGTAAGTTGAAAATTTTATTACAAAAATATAATATGGCCGCTATACAGCAGAACACTTTTTATTATTGAAAATTGACAGAGGGAAGCCGGCCGGAAACCGTTGGGGGGGGGGGGCGCGAAGTACAAAGATAGCCTACGGGCGCCCAAAAACCTTAATCGGGCCCTGCACTTGGGATACCGATGAAAGGAGAGATACACTTGTTGCATCCTGCCCCTCTGACACTTACAGAATATTTTAGATATATTTCATTTTCTTGCAGGCCAATTTAAAAATACAAATATTCAAAGAGTGAATAGTAAGCAATATTTATTTAATATTGTATTTTTAACATGTTCTTTTTAATATAATAACAATTTAGTAATAATTACATAATTTCATAGTTTGTAGCCAAAGTGGCGAAGATTGCTTATGCTTACGTTGAACAATAAAAAAGGACATGTAAGTATCTCTAGGTAAGGTGGCCTCTAATTGGGACTGTAATTCTAACTCCGTTAACTGAAAATATCCGTTAAACAGTCACAGGGTAAAAGAATGAAGTATTTAAAAGGTATAAGGTCACACTGGTGAAATTGTAAACGTTAATCTTTCATTCGCCACATATTTGAAGTATCTGATTCAATTTCTACTCGCCACATATTGGATATTGCAACCGCGGGCCACTGTGACATATTGCGAAATTCACAGATCGCTTCTTGAACTTGAGCTGAATTATCTTCGTCAAATATTACAAGAAATTATGAGTATTTATATATTATATACAACTTTATTATGAATATAATTAATCTGTATTTTAGTATCATAAAAATATCTATTACTTCAAAATTCGTTAATTTTGTAAATGAAAAATTTGTATACCTAAGATTTGTTTTTCCAGGAAACTAATAAATAGTTTTTTACATTAAATTTGCAAAATGTAATGCATGGAAAAATAAAAGGTTTTACAACTGTTTTTTTAATTTGAAACTAACTTGTATTGTGCTAATCAAATAAAAAAATGTAACAGTCATTTTTACGACTGACCTTATCAGATAATAAACATTTCTGTTACACTAAATAGCTTAACCCCAACACTATATTCAGTTAAATATCAATCAGGATTACCAACCATACGAATAATAGAATAAAACTTTTCGTCTATTCATAACCATAAAAAAATTGAAAATCCTCATCAAAATATTTCTTGGAGGGCAGTCGATGAACGAAGGAAATAATAATTAACTTAACTGAATTGAATTTTTTGGTATTTTTCATTACGCACAACTGTGTCCATTAAATCATTGCTGTATCTAATACAGATTTTAAAATTCATCCAGTTTGCATACAGTTTTTAAACATCCTGTAATTCTTTGCATATATCTATAATACACAGCCTGTGTTTAGGGTTTAAAATTAATACTTTTTAAAAACTTAAAATTATACAAATATAACCTGCAAGACTATACCTTATAGATGTTTATTATAATATTAACAAGCCTGGTCTTGTCTTCTATTAACTATTTTTTCAAATAAGTAACTTGCAATTTTATGCGTTTATGTTTTAGCAATCAATATTAAATGTAATAACGCAGTGTCTCGTGAAGTTTTAACATCTCTAAAGTTCAATAAAAAAATCTTTACCATTTAACATTTATCAAATAAAAATAAAATAACATTAAAAAGTGATATAAACTTTTCCTTCCACTTAAAAATTTTTGGAATAATACATGAATGTCTTTTTCATAAAACTAATAATAGAAAAATTCGATAGAAGAAAATGAATCCTGCTAGCTAACATGTACAAATAAACAAAATAATAAACTTTAATTTATAATGTAATAAAAATATATTATGTTACCGAATCACTTTTTATTGTACACACAATGACGTTAAAAACATAAAAAAAGATCGAATCAATGCAGATCAAATAAAGGCCCCCGAAGTGATGTTTAAAATAGAAAATAGATTATCAAATCTTTTCGCCAAATGGATTATAGTCTAGAATTGAAACACGACGTACACAAATATGGGTCTAATTAATTCGAAAGAGAAATCTTCCTATTTAAATTTAAACTGGCGATTAAAAAAATAACTGAATTAAGTTCAATATCACTATGTAACAACTCTATCACTCTCGCTTGATTATTTATTGTTAGAGATTATTTGCAATTAATTCCGATAAAAATTCAAAGGGCAAATCAGAGATTGCTCTCACTATAGATTAGTTTTATCAGATAAAACTAAGCTGGAAACGTGCATTTTCGCTATATTACAAAATAATATTGAGGCTATGGTTTGTTAAAATAGTATGCTTGTTGTTCAACCTAATAATATTATAAATGCTAAAGCTCCTTCACTTGCTTGTTTTATCTTCACTTGTAAATAATTCCACCGATTTTACTTAAATTTTACATGGACATTATTCGGGTTCCTGATAAAAATCTCTCCGGACTACGCTAACTGGTCTATGAACCAGTGAAAAATTTCATCTCGGTCTCTAAAGCTGTAAAATATTAATCGAAAGAGCCTGTTAAATGCAGTAAACATTTTTTATAACAGCACAACTACATTTTTCTATTAATTTAACCACTATTTTGAATTTGTGTACATTTATAGTATGAATACAACAGTAAGAAGTAAGCTAGATAGTGACAACACCTCTTACTTCAAAACTTGTTTAGCAATCGCTGTTGAGAACAGAGTAAGAAAATCTATATAAAAGTAAACATTTACGAACAAATATACTTTTAACTGTACATTTTAACAAATATTAAATATGCAGTGCTCGGACAGTACTGTAATGCAAATATAAAAGCCAAAGTTACTAGCTAACTTTTACTATAAATTTAAAGACTGTCCATCTTAGTTGTCAATTGACATACAGGGTTTGTCCGGAAAGTAATAGGACTGAGTCGATTAAAAAAAAATTTATTGAGCAAATCATTACAATTCTTTTAAAACTTTCAAAAATAGGCTCCTTCTGCGTCGATGCAGCTCTGCTAGCGCAATTTCCAAGGATTGAAGGCGTCACAGAAGGCATTCTCCGGAATAGCCTTGAGAGCCGCGGGGTATGCTGCTTCGTCTCAAAATGCTTGCCTTTCATCGGTCTTTTGAGGCGAGGAAACAAAAGAAAAGGTCCGGGGGGGCCACATCTGGTTTGTAGGGTGGCTCTGGAAGAGTTGGGATTCTGGCCTTGGTCAGGTAGCTGTTCACAAGAAAGGCGGTGTGAGCCGCAATTTCTGGTCGTCAGTGAGCACTTTTAGGGACACCATCTTCGAACACACCTTGCGCATGTTCAAATGCTCCGTCACAATTTCATAAACCACAGATTTCGGCAAAATTTAACATCTGGGCAATTAAACGAATACTTAGTCGACGGTCTGAGTTCAAAACTTTGCGCACATGAACCCGAGACACATTGTCGGTGTTTGCCGAAGTCGAAGGTCTTCCAGCACGGTCTTCATCAGCAACCTCTTCCCGGGCTTCCAAAAAGGCCTGGTGGGGCCACCGAAACGCACCACTTCTTGCTAAAGCAACATCTGGTTAAGCCTGCTTGATCATATCAAATGTCTCTGTAGCAGATTACCGAGTTTCACACTGAATGTAATCGCGTACCTCTGCTCTGACGAAACGCTGCATTTCTGGCTTGCACCACTCACAGAAAACACGTCATGCGAAAATGCCTGTCGTGACTCCTCAGGTGCTCGGAGACAACTGACCAGCCGCTTGTTCGTTAGCTAGGAATGCCCTCTAACCGAATCCAGACGGTGCGCGCACGCTCCGAAGTACAGTCTAGGCGAAAGAAAATCAGTCCCATTACTTTCCGGACAAACCCTGTATGTATTACATATTCTTAGACCTGTGTATTTATATATATATATAATATATATATATATATATATATATTATTGATCGGGAAACAAGCAAAATCAACTATGGGGAAAAAACTAAGTCCGGAGTAAATTACCGGTAATAAATATACAATTTTTAACAATTTTTTGATCGTCGCAACAAGGCGTATATCCAACTCTGCATTGGCGTTGGAAAAAACATATAATTCAACTTAACCAAAAGTCCTCATATACGTGGAAAGCCTACGAAGTTGCGTGCGAAGCCGCGGGTAACTGTAAGTGGAATTACAAAGCAATACACCAGACATTAAATGCAACATTTGAATGACATACATTTTCAATGGACATTGTATATGTTTTTCAATTCATCCTTAAAAGAACTTAGAATTTGAGGTCTCATCACATTGGTCTGAAATAGTTTCCAGTGTTAATGAATTCGTTTGGAACTATTCAATAAAATAAATGGAATGTTACATGTGTACATGCCACGAAGAGGAATTGCGGGCGAAGCCGCGAGTACATCCTAATAGAGTAAAAATGTTACAGTAAAGTATATAGAGCAACGTCACTTTTCACTGTAACTTATCGCGAACATTGATATAACAAACAGCCGTTCACTCGACAGTTAAGCAAATTTCACAATGATTAGTTAAGATAATATTTTAGACTGAATTTACTCAATACTTACATAATATTGTGACAAAGGAGCATGTAGAACAGTGTTTTCTCTCTAGATAATTAACAGCTACCCTCACTATTTGTAATGTAGGATATAAGCACTCACGTGTTTAAACGTTCTTATCCATTCTGGGTTAAGTAAATCTTATCCAAAATTTAAAGTTAAAGTGATTTAAAACATTAGTTTGTTGTATAATTTGTCACGATGATAAAAAAAAAACGTTCTCTGCCTTTATATTATACCTCAGTCAAGATGGAATGATAAGCTTTAGTAATGTGCCAAATATCTGACAAAGTGACACTGAAGTAAACAATGTCATCTCCGATTCAATTTGATTGATAAACTACAGGAACTATAAGAAATGTTTTATTAAAGGCTACTCTGTCAGTATATCATATCTCGGTGAAAATATAATAGTTTTTTAACAAGGTACATATTTAAACTGTAAAAATGTGAAAGATAAAAAATATTAAACTGCTGGATTACTCTGTGGTTAACATAGCATTTGCAACAAAACGTTTTCATCATCCCTATATCGCAGCTCAGTTTAAGATGTAATAGTTTGGTTATTTTAATATTCTAGATTATTCATACTGAATGCTAAAAAAATCCATGCGAAGTGTTTGATAACATGAAATTTCGTTGAGCATGATTGAAAAAATAAGCTGTAAGTTTTGATTTTTAGCTCTAATTTACCTTCATCTTAGTGCAGCGTCTTTAACCCGACGCTGTCGCAGACCTGACTCTTGGTATCTAGAATCATGTTAGTATGAATGGGTCCAAAATATTGGCGACCAAGAAACTTAGGACGATACTTTTACATCGTTTCGGTATAAGTACCCTGGATTACAAAATATAGTGATTACAAATATAGGTGAGATGACATGACTATGAACATGCATTCAGATACCAAGAGTCCAGTCTGTGACAGCATCGGATTTCGAAATCTGCACTAAGAGGAAGATGAGCTTGAGCTAAACTCAACATACACATTGAATAAAACTTTTTCCACCATTTTAACGTTATGTGTATAAATAAATTGTTGATACATTCCCTAATTTATAGCTTAATAACAAAATTAAGTGTATGTATCAAACACTGCTAGTCTTCTATTTCAAACTTATTATGTAGTTTTATTATTTTCACCGGGATCACGTTAGTTAATACACAACAAGTTAATAGTACAGAAGAATATTAATTCTAGGGGCATTATCTAATGCCAAAATGCACAGAATGATGGACATTGAAATGCAGATATGGTATTTAGCCGAATGAAAAAGGTAACCTTTAAAAGTCTAGTCCTTTGAATTGTGCCTGTTATTTGTTAAAAAGGATAATAATCGCTTATATGACCCTTCACTTTGTTCCAGCTGTCAAGCTTTAATGATGAGTATAATTAATTGAGAGGATTTAGTAGAGAGTAAGCTGCACTGATGACATCTCACAATGAAGAGTGTCTCAAGCAGAGTCAAGCTGTCATTGTCATATTAATTATTAGTTATGTTAATGTAACATATAGTATATAGCTACATTTAACTGTATCTCAGTTTAATCAAATACTAATATTGTATACAAACGGACAAATTATATAGCTGAAACATACTAACAAACCATTAACATAACTGCATAGTTAAGAAAACTGTATTGCTTTGTGGCAACGTCAAATTAAGTGTGTTAAGTAACGTCAGCTATCACGATGATTTATTAGTAACATTAAAAGGACATGAAACTATAATTTTAATGTGTCCCACCTAATGAAAAACTTATACTGTTCATACTGCATGAACATACATATCATATAGTCTTGATTATGGCAAATAAATATCCACAGTAATAGTAAGTTATATAGGCTGTATTTTGGGGTAACGTCATAATAAAATGTCTCGAGTAGTGTCACCTGTCACTTTGAAGTTATGCACTATAAAAATACACTTTTTTATTGCGCCCTCAGTCATTTATATTTTTATATCTTTAGTGAAATACTGCCTTAGTAAGTCTATGATGAATATAGAACGCATTTGTTTAAAGTATAGTGTTTTAGTTTAACACAACTATTAGCTTTCACCTTACAGCTTGTGTTTTGAGCAGCTTGTGGACCCGATCAATTCAAAGAGCACTGCAACAAAAAAAGCGTTTGAATCGTGTAAGCAACCCGCCGTGTAATATAGTAGTACAGCATGAAACTGTTGATTCTTATCCACCTAGGTTTATTTACATGAATTCATTAACCCATAGCTATTATAGATTATACTATGTCCTCAGAACTCTTTCCAACCATATTAACGCTTTAGTGCTTAGGGAAGATTTTTTTATGTTTACTTACGATACCACAGTAATTACGAAACTAATCATGAATGAATAGTATTTTACAGTCTGAGTCCAAAATATATGTGGTTCAACTTCAGGAGTTACTAAACAATTTTGATGCTATGCAAAGCTCAATAAACCTAAAGGGTATGCTAAGAGGGCCTCAGTACATAACCACTTTACTGTGACACGACAACGCATTATCCATTAGCATGTTAACAGCGGTAATAAACAGAACTGGCGCGTCGCGATGATTCGCTACTCATGTACTAAATCAACGGTAATGGTCATGTAAATAGTTTTATCACCGGCTCTCTGAGAGCGAGTGCTAACTCATTAGCGGCTAAGTAGTCAGCAACTTCGCCGCTGGGAGTCGGTTGCCGCCACTCAGCCTTTACTGTTACTGCTCCCTTGTTAGGTAATTAGAGTAATAAAAACTTCTCTCCTACTCCATTTACCATTGGCTCTTTAATTGTTACATCTGTTACAGAATGTATACAAGGCCAAAACCTGGTATTTACCTCCCTTTTCATACTACAGTTTATAATTTTTAATGCGGACACTAACCGATTGATCTATTTATGATTTGGGTTGTGACGACATCATTCGGGTTCTAACCTTCCAATTAATTCATAAATTTCCAAAGTTAATTTTTTATATAAACATTTTTAGAAACAGGCAGCTCGTATTCCAATTAGCCTGTATCAATAATGAAAATATTTTAAAACACACACACACACACACACACACACACACACACACACACACACACACACACACACACACACACACACACACACACACACACAATATTTTTAGTACATAAATATATATATATATATATATATATAAGTAGATAGTAATATGGGGTTCCTGGCGCACTTTCGGAGCCGACCGAAAAGCAATGTAAAATACTGTTCAATGTACCATAAAGGAAGCTGAGAAATAACACAGCAAATCTCAATGAAAAATTAACCGAATCTACAGTCGTTCGTCTCCAAAAGCGGATCGGTACATTACTCTGTGGAATGAAAAATTAACCAAATCTGAGCTTCTACTTTCTTAAGCTGTGCTTTGTAAAAATGTTGTCAAATCTGCTACGAATAAAGGATTTATCTTAATAAAATTTAATCAATTTAAAACATTTTTACTAAAAACATACTGTACTTTAATAAAAAACTTTTCTACTAAATAGTCACCAAACAACATGAACTCACCAAAGTCTCTACAATTTCTAGCATTAAAACAGTGCAACAAAGATGAATTCAGTGAATTGCCGGTTTATTTCTCAACAACAGTTGATACCGTCTTTAAATGAAACAGAATTAAAAGAACTTGTAGAGTCTTTTGCAGAAAGAACGAAAACTGCACACGTGTACACACAAAAAACGAAAAAAATAAGGGATTATATATTTTAATATAATTACGAAAGATATTGAAAAGAAAGTAAAAAATAAACAAACAGAGAGTTTTCATCATCGTTTTTTTATGACATTTTTTCCCATATTATACGTCCTTTCAAGATAATCAAGACTTAATTGATGAATTTCTTAGGAATTTTTGTAAGTATCAAGATTTATCAACACAATTCATTAAAGAGCATTATAGAATTTTTCTTATAGAATATAGCCACATTTTGTGTGAAACAAAAGGTATTACTGTAGATAATATTCCATGTGATTCCTATGAAGAAAGACACCAACTATGGTTATCAAAACAGTACTATGACGTGGGGAGGGACTGCAAGTTTTAGAGTTAAGACTTTATTCTACAAAGTTAATTGTTTATAATTTCTTTATCTTTAATAGTCTTCTTTCCAGTAACAATCAAGTGTAATTTTTCATTTTTGTTTAATTCTTTAATCTTTTTCTCATCCAAAACAGTCAAAAATCTGTTCGAAAAAGAAAATGTTATAATAGTAAACGGGAACACAATTTTTATTCTTAAAAATGACAGTCGAGGTGTGCTACTACAGACCGACCATCACGATAATCGCTTCGCCTGCGTCATATCCGTAGTGATATCACGCCGTGAGAGGTGCAATCGTTGGTTTACAAGCACCATTTAGTTAAATAAATTTTTCTATCTAAATGGAGCGCGATAAAATATCATGTCCGTTCTGCAAAATAGAAATTTTAAGAAAAAACTATGATCGCCATTATAATTCTAAAAGTCATGAAAAAAACAAGCAAATTTACAATAATGAACTAAATTATTTAAGACAGTGGGCTAGAGAAAATAAAATTGCCGATCACGAAAACATGTTTAATATTGAGAAATTACGTGAAATTAAAGAGAAATTTCAAAGTTGAAAAGAAAAATCTCGACCTATTTAATGATGAAAAACTTCATTCAATAGCTGAAAAGTTGGCTATCGGTACTAACGATAAAACCAAGTCTGAAATGATCGAAGAAATTGATAAAACTCTTAAAGTAAAATCCGAAAATATCATTGATGTAGAAGTTTTATCCTCAATACACGGTCTTTTCAAGCAATACATTTTAACAAACTTGAACGACAATTCCATGTCAATTTACAAATATCTTTCAATTATGCGGTCAGAAATTAAAAGTTTAATCGAGAAATTTCAAGAAAATGTTAAAAATATGAAGGGCTATCTCTCTTTGGAATGTGAATACGAACGAACTTTAGTGAATGGTGAACCGCAAACATGTCTAATGTATTTTACTATCAAAGCAGACGAAATCTTTGACGTAAACGACTTTATTACTAAGCAATTTAATAAATTAACACATCGAGAACAAACGAATAATCCAAATAAAGGTTCCGGATGGACATTTAAAAGTTGTAAACAACTAGTTTTGAGCCTTAACAAACACGAAATGATGAATGCAGGATCATACATCGATTTACCAAAGAATATCAAAGATAAAAAAGCTTGTATAAATATAAAAAATAGAGATGATTTTTGCTTTATTTACTCAATAAGATGTGCTATTGAAAAACCAGAAAGAGGACTGTGAACGTGTAAAGCAATACGAAAAATTTGTGAATGACGAAATATTTTCAGGTTTTGAGTATCCAATGTCTCTGAAAGATATACAAATATTTGAAAAAACGAAGCTACAATTCCAAGTATAAGTATACAACAATGTCTATCAATGTCTACAGTTTTGATGAAAATATTAACATTGTTCCGTTACAAATTTCTGAAAAATATGACGCTGAAACAAACATTGATTTATTGTATGTTAAACAAGATGATAAATCTCATTATGTTTTGATAACCGATTTAAATAAGCTTGTTTTCTTCGCAGTTGTCTAAACATAAAGAAAGAAAATTTTTGTGTAGAAGATGTTTAAGCCATTTTTACAAATCTGGAGATTTAACAGATCATTTAGAAATTTGTAAAAAATCATGAAGTTTGTAAGCCAATTATGCCGTTTCCAGGTCAAAACAACAACATTTACTAATTATCAAAAGAAATTTAACCATCCGTACGTTATTTATATGGATTTTGAGAGCATATTAGAGAAGATTCCCACATGCAAAAACAATCCGCAAAAATCGACTACAACCAAGATTCAGAAGCATATTCCTTATGGTTTTACTCTATATTTAGTGTCGAATGTGACCAATCGCATGTACAAACCGATATGTTATCGTGCCAAAAATGAAGAAGATTTGAAAAACGTCCCGACAAAATTGTTTGAAGAACTCAATAAATTATCGAAATACATAGCGAAAAAATATAATTCTAAGAACATGAAACCTATGAAATTGACAGAAGAAGAAGAAATTTCGTATCAAAATTCAAACGTTTGTCATATCTGTGAATGGTCTGCTTATGATGTTGGGTCAATTCAGTATGGTTTTACTCCTGATAGTTGGAAAGATAATAATAAAGTGAGAGATCATTGTCATTTAACCGGCAAGTTTCGAGGCGCAGCTCATGCATGTTGCAATCTAAATTTGAAATTTCCTCAGAATATTCCCGTTTTCTGCCACAATATGTCAAATTACGATACTCATTTGTACATAAAAGAATTGGCTAAACAATATGGAAATGTTGATTTGATTGCAAACACCGATGAAAAATATATAAATTATTCTGTAAATTCTGGATATGGCTATGAAATTCGAAGGTGATAAGCCAAGAAAATTCATCAAGTTTTCGTTTGTAGACACGTTCAGATTCATGGCCTCGTCTATAGAAAAGTTAGCTAAAAATCTAAAGAGAGAAGACTTCAAACATACAAATCATTTTATACAAGATGGACTGAATGAGATAATAGAAAGACAACCAAATGACGACGACGAGATTTTTAAAATTCTATCTGGAAAAGGAATATTTCCCTATGAATTTATCGACAGTATTGAAAAACTTGATTACATAGAAGAATTGAGAATTCAAGATTTCTATTCCCTTTTGACAGACGAGAGCATATCTGAGAAAGATTATCAACACTACTTAAATGTTTGGAACAAATTAAAAGAGAAAAATCTTGGAAATTACTCTGATTTGTACAATATCCAAGATGTTTTATTGCTTGCTGATATATTCGAAAATTTCAGAAACATTTGCTTTAATTGTTATAAAACTCGATCCGGCACACTATCTAACAGCTCCCAGTCCTCGCATGGGAACGCAATGTTAAAATTAACGAAAATTGAGCTTCAGCTAATTAGTGATTATAATATGTATTTGATGATCGAAAAAGGTATTCGCGGAGGCATTTCTCAGTGTATTAAACGATATGTGAAAGCAAATAACAAATATTTAAAAGATTTTGATAAGACAAAGCCCGAAAACTATTTACTCTATCTCGATGCTAATAACCTTTATGGGTATGGCCTCATGCAAAGTTTACCATACGGCGATATCAAGTGGATGGATCCTAAAACGTATACAAAAGAAGAGTGGCAAGAAACAATTTTAGAACTCACTGGCGACGAAGATTATGGCTATATTCTCGAAGTTGAATCTTGGATATCCAACGAATTTACACGAACATCACAAGGATTTACCTCTTGCTCCAGAACATTTTAAAAACAAACTTTGCACAACTCTACTGGATAAAACTGAATACGTTGTTCATTTCGAGAAATTTGAAGTTCTATTTGGAACAAGGTATGATTTTGAAACATGTGAATAGAGTTATTGCATTCGATCAGAAGCCTTTTATGAAAGAATACATTGATTTTAACACAAACATGAGAACCAAAGCTACAAGCGACTTTGAAAAGGACTTTTATAAGCTGATGAACAACTCAGTGTTTGGAAAATCTATGGAAAATGTGAGAAACAGATGTGATATTAAGCTTGGAAATGAAGAATTTTTCAATGAAACAAGCTAAGAAAACAAATTTCAAATGCTTTAACATCTTTGACGACAACTGTATAGCGAGTCACATGTACAAACAAAAGGTTAAATTTAACAAACCGATTTACATAGGATTTTCAGTTCTCGACCTCTCAAAATTGCTAATGTACGAGTTTTTATTACAACAAATTAAAGAAGTTTGATCCAGATTTGAATCTGTGTTACATGGATACAGACAGTTATTTTCTAGAATTGAAACGAGATCCTTTTAAAATTATTAAAGAAAATATAGATGACTTTGATACAAGTGATTATCCAAAAGATCACGAATGTTTCACTACTAAAAATAAGAAGGTAATAGGGAAATTCAAAGATGAGTTAAATAGCGAAGTTTTAGAAGAATTTTGTGGTTTAAGGTCTAAGATGTACTCGTACAAATATCTAGATAAAAACCCAGTTAGGTGTAAAGGAATTAAGAGAAGCGTTGTAAATAAAACAATAAATATCGAAAACTTGAAGAGATGTTTTGTTCAAAGATAAAGAAGAATTTAGGGAGATGACAGTCATCAAAAGTTATAAACATGAGTTGTTACACTGTTTACCATAAACAAGCTGGCACTGAACGCTAAAGATGATAAGAGAATTGTCCTAGAAAATAAGATCGATACAGTACCGTATGGCTATAAAACAGATATATTAGACGAATTAAATAAACTTGGAAACTTTGATATGTAAATGGAAGATGATTTAATTCACTGTCACAAGTGTAAAAAGAAAACGAAAAATATAGATTCAAAAATCGTTCAAACTCAAAATGGATTGTATAGAATTGCTGCAAAATGTTCAAAATGTAAGACAAACAAGAGTAAGTTTTATAAAGAATCCAAATCCAAAACCTGTTAAGCAAGAATTGAAGACTAAAGATGAGATAGAGATTGAAGCTCGAGAAATTCATGCACCAGTACGAAAAAAGTTTAAAAAGAGAAAAATTATAACATTAGGAATTTACGATTTATGGGCAGCAGATTTAGTTATAATGTCTAACTATTCAGATCAAAATGATGGATTTAAGTATATGTTTAAATGTTATTGATACTTTCTCAAAATATGCTTGGTCAAGAGCTATCAAAAGAAAAAACGGCAAGGATATTTCAAAAGCTTTCGAAGATATAGTAAAAGATGCCATAAGGATCAATCACAAACCTCCTAACCTACTTCATACAGATAAGGGTTTAGTGTTTAAAAATAAAGAATTTAACGATGTTTTGAGGAAATACAACATTAAGATTTATCATACTGAAAAACGAAGAGAAATCAAGTATTGTAGAGAGATATAACAGAACTCAAAATGAGAGAATGAAAGTAATTTTTGAGATTAATAAAAACTTTAAATGGATCGATATTCTTCAAAAAATCGTAAACCAATTATAACGATACAGTTCACAGCACAATCAAAATGAAAACCGAAAGACGTAGATAAGGATGCAGAAAAGGAGTTATTAGAGACCGTTTTCAAGTATGTTCCACCTGAAATTCACAACGAAAACTAAATTTAAAGTCAATGATCATGTAAGAATTGTTAGTAAAAAACAAACATTTTCGAGCAAATATAAGAACAATTGGTCAAGAGAAATCTTTGTGATTTATCAAATTAATAAACACAGATCCTGTAACTTATAGTATAAAAGATTTAAATAATGAAGAAATAACCGGAAAGTTTTATGAATATGAATTGAAAGAAGTCAAAACTGTAATATAAATTTTCTATATATAAAATGGCGCATCAAAAGAAATGTACAAAGTGCAAAGAATTTAAAGATTTAAATGAATTTTATAAAGATAAAAATAGGAAAGATGGAATGCATTATAATTGCAAAGATTGTGAAAGGGAATATCATAAAGAATTATATGATAAAATAGAAAAATTAACTTTGGAAGATAAAGAATGTCTTAAATGTAAAGAAACTAAAAAAATTTCAGAGTTTAATAGTGATCACTATAGTAGAGATAAGAAAGACTCATATTGTAAAGATTGTGTAAAGAAGAATCACCATAGATTATATTATGAAGATACTCAATGTGAATGTGGAAGAACTATAAAATGGTTAAAATAATTATCAAAAACATTTACAAACAAAATATCATAAGTTAAGAGTTTAACATTTTCATCGTGTAATAATTTTTTCTATATAAATGGAGTCTCAAAAGAAATGTACAAAGTGTCAAGAAGAGAATAGAAAAGACTGTTATTGTAAGGAATTATACGATAAAAATGAACAAATTAACTTTAGAAGAGAAAAAGTGTTACTTTTGTAAAGAAATTAAAAATATTTCTGAATTTAATAACTGGCAGTATAGTAAAGATAGAAAAGATGCTTTTTGCAAAGATTGTGCTAAAAAAATTTTCAGCGAAAGTTATAAAAACGAAATGCCTTGTGAATATGAAAAAAGAATTCTACAATGGTTACCTAGTTATGCTAAACATTTACAAACAAAATATAATAAAATCGAGAGTTTTTAGTAAAAATTTAGAAACATTTTCATCGTGTAATTTAGATATTCTATAAATCAGTCGAGATTCTGCCATATTTGTAGTAAAATGATTTCCGTTGTATAAAATATTCAAAGATTCTTTCATTTGGTTGTAGAGATTGATAGAATTTGGTTCGTCATCAATGAACAAAATCTCTAATTCAGGATAATTTATTTTTAGATGTTTTTAATCGGTTTGGTATTTCTCGTTTCTGAGCTCTGATAACGTAATAAGGCCATTCCCACATGTGATTCTTCTTAACTAACACAAAAACATGGTGTTTTTTCTTATCAAAATCTTTACATACCATATCTCTCTTCATTAATTCCATTCGCAATTCTTGATTCTCTATTTTCAATGATTTCATTTCATCTTTAATTTGTAACTGTTTTATTTTATCTTTTAACTGCTTATTTTCGTTTTCAAGTTTGTACTCGCCATATTTTCTAATACTCGGTAAAAACTTCTTCTAAAAACCCAATTTTGAAACGTTTTCTGCAATCTTCATTTTAGATTTCAGTATTAAAGAATATATGCCTGGTTCATTGATGAAAATAGTGTCTGGATGTAATTTTTGTAAGAGTCGCGATTCGATACCCTTGTCAGAATCTATGTTTTCAAAGCTTTTTTTTGTATTTTTCTTTAACATGATCTATGATAGCTTGTCTCGTATTTTTTAAATTCCAATATTTCTGCAACATCTTTAGCCTTAAACCAAAATTCATTATTTTCGTCAACAATTGTAAAGATATGTTTGCTTTTAAATCTAAGTTGATTATTGAGTAGGTCTACAACTGACTCCATTTAGATAGAAAAGAAATTTAACTAGTAATTTTTATTTCAGTATAAAGTCCAGATTCATTGATAAAAACAGGGTCAGGATGAAGATTGTTAAGGGGCCATTCGAATTAGCCCCTTGTTTTTTTAAGTAAAAATATTGAATTTTGTCATCATCATCAACTCATTTTTATTCCTTTTTCATTCTTAAATATATTGTTGTTTTACTCTCATTATTTAATAAATTTCCCTCAGAGTCTTGAATAGTCAGAAACGATTTTTTGAATTCTTTTAATATTTTTTCTAATTGGAATATAATCGATTTCATTCGGTTTTTCACTGATTTTTGATCCATAAGCAACATTTGGGAAAAAAGTGTACAAAAATTTCAGATTCTTTGTGTAAATGTTCGGTATGATTTTCAAAACTAGGTTCAACGAGATTGCAGTGCACTTCAATTACATCGAACGGTCTAAATTTTGGCGTTTTATTTCCTAAATATAACCTGATTTGGCTCAATAGTTTCTTGAACAAACCCTAACAAATCTACAATAATTGCTGAAAACATTATTCTTACTGGTGATTTTATTTGAATTTTATTAGAGAGATAATTTTTTTGCATTTCAAACTTGTTTTCGTCAAAGTTTAAAGATTTATCTGATTGTTTGAATGTTTTCAGATAATTTTTAAGGGAATTTTTTATTTGATCGAAAGTATAATATCCTTTGTTTAAACCATAATATTTTGTTATGTTCTTCTCACTAAATCCTATACAATAAGGAGAACTTTCACTAATATTTATTACAAAATTGTCAGAATAAAAACCGCTTAAACCGATAAAATAATTTGATTCTTCCTCTAAGTGTATAGGATGTTTCCAAGTTTAAAACTAATTTAGAGCTTTCTGAAGTCAACTTGAACAGCTTCATTTTCGCAAGCGTTGCTTCAAGATGAAAAATCTTCTATTTTAAATGGAGAAATTTTTAAAGCAAAAAGATCAGATAAAACTTCAAACGTTTGAAGAAAATAAGAAAGATCAACCAATCAGATTGTTAATTGTTGGTTTCAAGTGGATGTGGAAAAAACAACTTTATTATTGAATTTTATCTACAATAGGTTGATTCCTTATTCCAATTTGTATGTTTTTAGTAAATCTTTAGAACAAGACGTATACAAAAAATTACAACAAAGATTCAAAAATATTGAGAAGAACTTAAACAAAGAAATATCACATTTTTATAATGCTTCTGAGGACATAGTTCCGTTAAGCGAATGTAAACCGAATTCTTTAATCGTTTTTGATGATTGTATTTTGGAAAATCAAGACGTTATCAAGGAATATTTCGTAATGTCTCGTCACAAAAATATCTCTTGTATCTATCTTTCTCAATGCTTTTCAAAGGTTGATAAACAAGTTATTAGAAATAATTTGAATAATGTTGTGTGTTTTTTTAAAGCAAGACGATCACTATTCGAGAAAGATTTACAACAATTATGTGGGATCTGATATGAGTTTTAACCACTTTAATGAATTGTGTGATAAAAATTTGGAAAGAAGATTATGGATTTTTAACTATTAATCTAACTTTGAAGCCTAAAAATGGCAAATATTTGAATAAATTTTTCCAATATAAACGTGTGATAATCTAGTTGTGTTTTCATGTTTTTTACGTTCACGTTCCACGTTCACGTTTCATGTTTCACGTTCATGTTTCACGTTCATGTTTTCACGTTTTACGTTCCACGTTTCGTGTTCTCGTTTTCGTGTTCACGTTTCCACGTTCCACGTTTACGTTTCAAAATTTTTCCTAAATAAATGGCGAACGTAACTTCAGAAGAAGCAAAAAAACTTGATCAAATAGAAAAGAAATTAATCAAAGAATTTAAAGAACAGATTCGAATTGATGAAAAAGAACAAGAATTTATTCAAAAAATTAATCAACCTGTAACATCTGCAATAAAAAATGTTGAGGGCAAAATTGAAAATGTTTTAAGCGATAATCAAAATTTGATGAATTTGGTTCCAGTTGTACGACAAATTTGCTGATATTTCGATACCAGAATCTGAGTTTGAATTGCCAAAATTACCATCTTCAACACCATTTAGACCTCGAATCATTGAAGACTCTACCATAGTTGAACCAATAAGTCCTGGAACAACCGATATAATAATTGGTGAAATTGGTAAAAAATTTCTTCCTAGAGCAAAGGATGATAAATTTGGTTTGTATTGGGACAGAAAAAAGAAAAGTTTTATGATTGGAAATTTGCCCGTGAATTTTGAGCATAATGATATCATTATTAATGAAAAAACATATGAAGGAACTCAAGGTTTATGGAGATTATTAACAGGCACTGATGTTCCAAAAGACGGTTTATATTCTGAAGAAGACTTGAAAAAGTATACTGAAATTTTATGGAAATCTGATTCAATTTACAAAAATAATGATCCATCAACTAAGAAACCAAAGTCAAGTAAAGGTAAAAAATATCTCAATTTGATTAAACCAATTTGGGAAAAAAGAATCGAAGGATCAGGTGTGAGAAAATACAGTGATAATAAGATTGAATACAGATATATCGACGATTTGACAAAACTCGATGGAATTATTAATTATATTTATGCTCAAGAAAAGGCTGGAAACAACAATTTTTTGAACGAAAAGAAAGCGATTAAAGATTTTATTTCGAACAAACTTGATGAAATGATTGAAAAACCTGATGGAAATTAAATATTTAAAACGAGTTTTGCCGGCAATAAGTTCATCTATGATTGAGGGTAGTGGACTTTTGAATGATTTTATCAACAAATTTTACCTTTTGAATTACACGTACCAACTTATCAGTATCTGGGGCCTGGCACAAAACTCGAAAAAAAGACTAAAAAGAGGAGATCCTGGTATAAATAAATTAGATCAAGCTGCTATGGAACACGATATTTTTTATGCAAAACATAGAGACACAAATTCCAGACATTATCGCAGATATAAATTTTTTGCAAGATAAGGCAATGGATAGATTTTTATCAAAAGATGCTAGTTTAGGTGAAAGATTTGTTGCGCTTCCAACAGCTGGAGCAATGTTTTTTGAAGAGAAAACTAGGAATGGGAATCGAAGAGAACTTGAAATTTTAACTATATAAATGGAGGTGAATGTAAAATTTCAGCAAAAATCAGAAAGAAAAAATAAAATCCGCTTTTAAGAAGAAAATACCCGTTAGTATTCAATTTAAAATAGATCAACTAAAAATGGCGAAGATAAGATATTTTTAACAAAATAGACAATACAATAAACTCGAAAAACATAAGAAAAACAATAAAGGAACCAGAATAGAATTTTCTTATAATCAGTTGAAAGAACTCAAAAATGGTGGACTTTTGAAAGATTTATTAGATTTTTGGAGAAAATATTCCAGTTGTTAAAAATGTTGTTCCTTATGTTCGTAAAGCTGCTCCAATCGTTAAAAAAGATGTGATTCCTATTGTTCGAAACATTTTAAATTGGTTAGATAAAGAGTTGGAAGATGTTACAGGATCTGGATTAGATGAAAAAACTTTGAATTACGTGAAATCAAACATTGAAAAAAAAAATTTAAACCTTTAACATTCGGGGAATTGGAAGAAATCTGCAAAAATATTAAACATTTTAGAGGAATCTTCATGAGAGAGATACATTACCTGAAAAAGTTAAGAAATTTGAATGTGGAATTGTGAATTTAGACTCGATTATGGGAAGTGGAACGCATTGGATTTGTTATTATAAAAATGATAAGAATGCATGTTATTTTGATTCGTATGGAAGAATTGAGGACAAACCACCTATAGAATTGATTAAATATTTTGAAAAAATCAAGCGTCTACTACAATGATTCTCAGATTCAAGACTATAAAGATCCCCCAATTTGTGGTCATTTATGTTGTTTTTGTGTTGAATGAACTGAGTACTGGTAAAGATTTTAAAGAAGTTGTTAACAAAATTATTGCTTAATAAATATGGATTCACAAAATATTTTTTGACGTATTTTGGAACACAAATTATTCAAAAATGTAGATAATAGTTTGAATTTTGATAGTTTGAGAAATGAGTTTTGATAACAAGTTAGAAAATGTATTACAAAACCTTCCAGATTCAGATATGTTTGCTGTCGAGATTGAAGATTTTTAAAAGCAGAATATGATAACAAACTTGCAAATTTCATGAGTTCAAATGAAGTTGCTGATAAAATAAAAACATTGGAAAAAGAAGTTGATTGATGGTGTAAAAAAATTATTTACCAATTTAATGTCTCACATCGAAAAAGCTGATGAAATTACTGAAGCGATCAAAGTTGAAAAGAATTATGTTAGTTTGGCTAATAAGAAAAGCATTGTCGGTGTTCGACCTGGTATTGACAAACATGATGTTGTTGTTAAAGAACAAATTTTAAAACCTCTAAAATTATCAGAAAACATCGATATTGTTGATTTACATGATCCGAATGTTAAAAATGCCTTAGATTTTAAAGGAAAAAGAATTAGCGGTGTTAGTAAAGGAATTAATCCATTTGATGTTGTTGTAATGATTCAATTAGAAGATCCTATTAAAATGTTTAATGAACTAAAACAAAATTTACGAGAATCATAAACAGCATGTTAAAAGATTTTACAACAGAAGTCTGTGACAAGTTAGAAGCCAGAAATAGAAGATCAGTAGACGATGTTGGTGAAATTAATGAAAAACTTACTAATTTTAAAGAGTCTTTTGATAAGTTTAGTTTAGATGCTACGAAAACTTTTGAGAATATTGGTCATAAATTTGTTGAATACAATGATTCTTATGCTGTCAAATTTCAAAAATTAGAAAAAAAACTTAATAATAATGGAGGAAGATCTTACTGAAATAGGTATTCGCGTAGGGTTTTATGCACGATAAATTTTCCCTAAATAAATGGCGCTCATATATTGTGTGAGGTGTAAGGCAAAAACTGAAACAAATGATATAAAATACTATGCAAATATCAATGGAGTTAAAAGAATTTCGGGAAAATGTGCTGAATTGTAACTCAAAAAAGAGTCAATTTATAAAAAACTTGATTTTGAAAATTTTTTTCCTAATAAATAGAGATGGCGGGACATTAACAGTGCTTTCGATCTTTTTTATCATGCAACACGAAAGAGATTTGAAAAAGAACATTGGGATGACATTTCTTCAAAAATATGAATTATCCGAAGATATGATGAGATTATACGTAAACAAATTGAATTGGTATAGAACATTGCTAAATATCAAACTTTATCATCAGAGTTCATTCAAGAAAATATACATTATCAATTAAAAGATCATATGTCTGTTCTTTGTCTCTATCAACACACTTGAGTATAAAGTTTTTGGATGAATGAAAATAAAGATACAGTTGATTGGAACAATATTATAGATAGCGGTTACTATCCTGTGCAAATTTTATTGAAATATGTGACCGAGATCGCAAAATTTAAGGAAGAGAATCCTGAATATGACGAAGTAGATCATTAAAAATGACTCTAATCTTTTTAATTATTTTACTAAAATTTATATCTTTTCTTATAAAAACGTACATTAGATCGATGAAAAAATGATACACGATGTTTAAAATTTCTAAATTTTCTCTTATTAAATGGCGGACTACAGAAAATATGCTAGTGATATTGAAAGGGCGGAGTTTAAAAATTTCTATCCAATTAGTAAACAACATTTGAATGAACCGAATAAAAGAACTGAGTTTAATATTGATTTTGGAGATAACTTTTGCTCGTCTAACTTTCCAGTTTTATATTTCTGGAACTTTAACAAAACAAGATGGTCAAGCATATCTTGGAACTGATAATGTTAGATTAATCGATAATTTTATATACCGTTTTTATTTTCTAAGATTGAAGTAAGAAAACACAATAAATTGATAGAAGAAGTCGAAAACTGTGGCCAATTAAGCACAATTAAAGGAACTATTTCGTATTCAAAAAGTGATGTTATTTCTCAAACTTCTAATGGCTTTGAATCAGATTTTAAATTTGGTGGTTTTTGAAGCAGCTGGAAATTTATCTCATTTTGGATTAGGATTTTTTGAAAATGTTACTATTCCGATCTATAAAGGAGGATTTTTATCTAAGTTTTATAAGAGCAGAAGACGATGATGTGATTCTGAAGACTGCAACTGGAAATGTTATGCCTGTTGATGGGAAAAATAACAATTACAGATTTTTTTATTAGAGTTCCAATGATTGATTATAAAACCACGAGTAAAATTAGGTTGATTGATGAAATTATAAAAAGTCAAAACATTATGTTTAATTTTCTAGATTGGCAATGTATTGAACAAAAAGGTATTTCCGGAACAACTTATTCGTTCGATATTACAAATATTTATAGAAATATCTTCAATCCCAAGTTCGTTATCATTGGTTTTCAAACAGGTAGACAGAATAATCAAGAAAAAAAATCCTTCAAAGTTTGATAGTTTGGATGTAAAAAATATCAGAGTAAAATTGAACGGTTTCTTATTATCCAGATGAATTACAAAAATTTAAACATTTCAGGAGGTCTTTTCAGAATCATGTATCAGATGTATCAAGATTTTAAGAAAGTTTACTGTAATAATAAGGAAATGTATTACAATCCTAAAGAATTTTTAGCGAATAGACCCTATTTATGTCATTGATACAACAAAGAGTATGACAAATATTTCTGGTTCAAAGAACGATATAATTATCAATATGGATTTTCAAAAAGCTGTTATACACTCGACATGTTATGTGGTTGTGGTTTCTGAGAAATTTTTAGCCACATGATGTGATTAAGAAACGATATTAGGAGAAATTCAGTAAAATTCACGTTATTTTCACTATTATTCATCGGATAATTTTAAAACTTTACAGAATTTGTATAAAGACATTGATATAAGTATTTCATTTTTAATTTCCAAAAGAATATCTTAAAACAAAATGGGGATGATATTAACAAAAAACTATTCCAAGGTCAATCTTAAGGGTTGGACCGGAAGTTATGATTTTAAAAAATACTTTAATATTTACTGATCCTATATACCAAATTTCAGCAAAAAAGCTCCAATAGTTCTCGAGATATAAGAGTTTTAAGATAAGGGATGATTGGGGTAGTTTTTTGAAAAATTTTGTTATTTTCATGAAATTTTAAGTTGAACTCGCTTGTTTTTGAAGTTTCAGATTTTTTCTGATAATTTTTTTTAATTTTTTTATGAATATTAAGAAATAGGGGATGATTTCACCCTTATGGATAAGTTAAGTCGAAAGAGGAGTTAAGTATTTACTATATGTGTACCAAATTTCATTAAAATCGGTTGAGTGGTTTTTGAAATATAAAATTATTAATAAATTTGTAAACTAGCACTCCTAATTGAACAACTTATATAGACAGAGATATAGCTTGTAACTTTCGAGACTCTCCGTAGCTCAGTTGGTAAGACGCTTGCCTTCAAAGCCTGAGGTTCTGGGTTCAAATCCCAGAGGTTCAGGCGCGCTTTTTATTGAGGAAAGACATGGTTGTCGTTCAGTGGTTGGGGACAAGTCTTTACACGAGTGGCCATAGTGTAATGACTATAGAACAAGCCGAGTAATGACAACTGTGGTTGGCGCGCCATTTGCTTCCTCACCTTTCCACTTCATTCCTTAATTCCTTCTCTTCCTTAATTCGTACATTCCTTCTCTTCCTTAATTCGTTCATTACATTCATCATTCACATCATTCATTAATACAACATTACACTTACAAAACACCCGACACAAATTCCCTAATTGTAATCTCTCCATCAACTTCTACACAGTAGTTACCAAAGAAAAATGAGACTTGGGAACAAAAAAATTCCAGAGTCTAAGACCCGAATTACAGCTCCTAGCCATTAACTTGGTTGGGACAGTAGCAGTGCAGGGCCAAGTCTCTAAACAATAGACACCGTAGAAGTTGAATGTGATGTGATTCCCCATAGCGCAAACACGCACACTAACAACACTACACCAAAGACACAATCATTCATTTTGTCTTTTACAATAATTGATGATGTTCATATTATTCTCTTTCATTCCTTCTAAAACTTCAAAAATATTACTCTTTCGCTGATGAAAAATCTCGATTTCTTCCGGAATAATCTTTGTAGTCATAGACAAAATATCCTAAATAGTTGTACAATAGAATGAAATTATTTCTATTTATCTCTGTTGTAGAAATGTAAACACCAAACATTTGCGCTGAAAAATTTATATCTCGGCAGACTTAGTTCCATAATCTCCATTTATAAAAAAAAATCTTTTTGTTTAAATGGAAGAGTATAATGCCAACTGTTTACAAGTGTTTCTAATAGAGGAGAAATTATCGATAAAAGATATTTAGTTTGTAGAGGTTGTAATTTAATTTTGTTAGAAAGACCTAAACCTAAGAAATTTCGAAATAAATTAACACATTTGAATAACCTGCTTACAAAATTTGCAATATGGGAGACAAGAAGCAAACAAAATTTGTTACAGAATTTAGAAAACAGAATAAAAAATTTTTAACTTATCTCTTGGAACCATTGACAAAATTATTTTCCTTTTCAAAAGAATACATTAGGTTTGTAGGTATCGATACACACGTTTATTATGAAAAGATATTACCTGTATTTTTTCATTATCTGGATGTTGAATTTGTCTACGATTTTAAGCCAGAAATCCTCGATGATTTTATAGTACATTTGGAGAAATTAAACGAAGAAACCTCTTGAAAAGAATGCGGTTTTACTCACATTCTCCCCGACTTCTCGAGTTGATTGTTAGCAAATTTCATTTTTTCCGTCTTTAAATTTTTTCTATTTAAATGGAGTTCTTGAAAGAGTTAAATGATATTGGAGAATGTAAGTTTAAAGAGTATAAGAAGTTAAATGAATTGGAAGAAAGGAAGAAACATAGAATCTTGAATTTGGAGAAAAATGAAAGATAAATTCGGGTTTACAATAATTGCCGGTCCGAGTTGGAAGATTGTAAAGTACACTTGCCGAACAGGATTTTTGACTGTTTTGGATGAGAAAAAGATTAAAGAATTAAACAAAAATGAAAAAATTACACTTGATTGTTACTGGAAAGAAGGACTATTAAAGATAAAGAAATTATAACAATTAACTTTGTAGAATAAAGTCTTAACTCTAAAACTTGCAGTCCCCTCCCCACGTCATAGTACTGTTTTGATAAACCATAGTTGGTGTCTTTCTTCATAGGAATCACATGGAATATTATCTACAGTAATACCTTTTGTTTCACACAAAATGTGGCTATATTCTATAAGAAAAATTCTATAATGCTCTTTAATGAATTGTGTTGATAAATCTTGATACTTACAAAAATTCCTAAGAAATTCATCAATTAGAGTCTTGATTATCTTGAAAGGACGGTATAATATGGGAAAAAATGTCATAAAAAAACGATGAAAAACTCTCTGTTTGTTTATTTTTTACTTTCTTTTCAATATCTTTCGTAATTATATTAAATATGTAATCCCTTACTTTTTTAGTTTTTTGCCGATAGTTAAAACACTCCATTAGACGTTTTTTATGCAAAAGACTCTACAAGTTCTTTTAATTCTGTTTCATTTAAAGACGGTATCAACTGTTGTTGAGAATAAACCGGCAATTCACTGAATTCATCTTTGTTGCACTGTTTTAATGCTAGAAATTGTAGAGACTTTGGTTGAGTTCATGTTGTTTGGTGACTATTTAGTAGAAAAGTTTTTTATTAAAGTACAGTATGTTTTTAGTAAAAATGTTTTAAATTGATTAAATTTTATTAAAGATAAATCCTTTATTCGTAGCAGATTTGACAACATTTTACAAAGCACAGCTTAAGAAAGTAGAAGCTCAGATTTGGTTAATTTTTCATTCCACAGAGTAATGTACCGATCGCTTTTGGAGACGAACGACTGTAGATTCGGTTTAATTTTTCATTGAGATTTGCTGTGTTATTTCTCAGCTTCCTTTATGGTACATTGAACAGTATTTTACATTGCTTTTCGGTCGGCTCCGAAAGTGCGCCAGGAACCCCATATTACTATCTACTTATATATATATATATTAACAAAACCAATAATATTTTTCAGAAATGCGTATATTAAAAAAGTCATGTTAACGTCAGAACGATGGCAAAAGTCCGGAAAATCCTGTTTCCTTCACAATAAAATACAGTTTTATACAACATTTCAAGTGAACAGCACATTTTATTCTCGTAATAACCTACGGAAAACAGACGACTAAGTATTAACAAAGTATCTAGATTTCAAGTCTATAGCTCTTTTTCTTCTTAAGATATCATGCGGAAAGTGAATTCGCTAACGCTCAGCCAATTTTCAATCCAATTTCTATAAGGATCAATGTAGGAACATGCATCCTTATAGAACTCAATGTTGCATATATATAGAAATCGCAAAAATGTAAAGCCCTACTTCGAATATTGGTCGAGATTTCATTTAGACAGACATACAGATTTGAAAAATAAATTAATAGACTCCTGGGTTTAATCGGCTCCGCTAAATTTCAGCCAAATTGGTTTTAAAATGTAAAAAATGTAGTATTTCAAATAATTAAAGAAATATTTCCATCAAAGCATTACTTGTTCACGTATGTACTTTGTACTGACAGGATGAGCATAGGACGTATAATACATTGAACTTAGGCACAATTTTTGTGGAATCAAAACCAAGCAATATTTATTTACTAAATCAATAAAAATATAATACGATCCATAAATAATGGCATATTAACCATAGTTAGCAGTGTAAATAAGAATGTTGAAGATTGGTTTTAATTTATGGGCATCCAAGGAAAAACCTTTATAACGTGAATTATGTTAAATCTTTTTACAAAACATAATATTCATGCCCAAGCTTAAAATATTCACATTGAAGCTATAATATATATTGCACTGGTGAAAATTTAAACGTAATCTTAACTTTTACAGCAATATGAAACACCCAATCCACTGTACTCGCTATATATTGGATATCGTAGCCGCGGGCCTCTGTGTCACATTGGACTGTTCACAGATTACTTGTTATACTTGCGCTAACTTGTGTTGGTCGAAATAGCAAGGTATAATGGAAGGAATGATTATATTTCACATTATTAATTATATACTCGTACTTCAATTTTGAATTTAATCAGGTAGGGGATAAATTGTTATAAAAGCTGCAAATTTAATAAAAAAAACCATAAGAAACACTCATTTTTAGATAAAAATACTTTTACCTGTTTGTATGCCTTGTGATTTCAAATTTCTATGAGTTAAGTAAAAAAAATTGCAATTCATTAGTTTTTAATACATATTCTTATTATGTAATAGCTACTTTTGGGCAATATAACATATCGAGCCAGTGTTTGTTTGTAAATGTATCTGTATGATTTAGAACCAAAGGAAGTGAAAAGAGAAATTTCAAATTTAATTTCCGCTGTAATAAAAATATAATATCAAGTACAATGTCACTAAGGAAACAAGCCAGCTGTTATTTTTGTGTAAGTAGTTATAAAAATAGCTAATTTTACAGTATACAATATGTTGTGGTTTGATAAAATAAAATTTAATGACAGTATAGTACACTTACTATTAATATTGATAAAAAGTTACCGTGAAGGATACACGAGCAGTCATTTTTTCACTGTTATTTACCAGGAACCCCTGTGTAACATACAGCTATTCAGTTACTATGTCACAGTCCAATCAAGTTTAAATAATTCGCTTATAATGTGTCAAAAGAACTCAGTACTTACAAGATGAGGCACAGGGAAATGTCACATACTATGAATTTATCAAGTAATTATGAAAGTATATTTTGTATGAAAGTAATTAAATATGCACAACTTATTTGCAAGTTAATATATTAAAGTAAAAAAAAACGTAATTAAAGTGTTTCAACCCGATGTGATTTGCTTTGACAGTTAATATAAGAGATAATAATGATAATAGTAAAACACAAAATTCACAGTTCAACTAGCCCACTTTAATCGGAAGAACTGTCTACTTTATTGCCCTCTTCTGGAGATCCTAATGGACAATTTGGCACTACAGTAAGCTCAGATATTATGCTTTAGCTAAACTTTCGTTTGAACCAATCACTGCAAACATCGTATTCAAACCGGCCAAGACAAAATAATAACATTTCACTCTGAACGTACAAAATTCTTAGGAAAAATTGACTGTAGTATTTAGACAAGGTATTCCTTAAAATGTAATTTACTATATATTTAGTAACCGTTGGATACTCTGCAACTATTAGTAAAATCACCAAATGAACCTATATGTGTTAGAATTTTAAATTGATTATAATTTGAAATTAATATTAACTATAGCAAAAAACAGTCAAGTGCCCCGAGGAATATGATTAACATTCCTGTGATTTATCAGGAATTTTTTACGAAATAACTCTCTGTAATTATATCAAAGTTTTTCCCAGTATGTAATGGTTTGTTGCCAGAAAATATATTCCTAGTACTGATAAAATGTAACATTGAAGTGAACAGAATAATGGTCATTTTTATTACTGTCGATAAATCAAAGAAACAAAAAAACATGTTTTTACAAAGTGTTTCTCTGTCAGTATTTCACCACATCAGTCAAGATGCAGTAATTTAAATTAAGCACTGCCATGATACCCTTATAGTGTGATGTAGTAAATGACATAGAGCAGTGTTAGATGTTACAAAGTTTAACAAGAATGATCTGGCAAACATTTAATCTCTCGGCATATTGCAACTCAGTCATAGTTTATTTCGTTTGAATAAATGTTACAGAATACACACACTCAGTGCTGGTAAACTGTCAAAGTGAAGTAAATATAATATTAGCAGCTCACTCCGTGATTGGTCACTGTCTTAAACCTGTAATAATATCCTGAAACCTTAACCAATAAGCCATATATATTATTATTATATTAGTGTAATGAAAATAACTAAAACCCTTTAAATTATAGTTTTAAAAATTATTATTATATTTTTTCAGGACAAGGACAAGTAAATATTTAGAAATCACGGAGTAAGCTGCTAATATTTTATTCACTTCGCTTTGAAGATTTATCAGCACTGAGTATATGAATACTGTAAAGATATAGTATATATATAGTATATATATAACTTAATATATATATATTATATATATATATACTATCATAATTATAAACTACAGACGACTACCGTCCTATCTATCTATCTTTTTCGTAGGACCTGAATTCTTTACGAGGTAATAGTTTTGCTATTGTGAAGAAACATTTAAATACATGAAGTTTTCAAAAGTTACTCACGTTGCACCAGAGCAAGTAACCATGATAAAAGAATATGATACGATACGAATTTGCAGCCTTTATCTTAATGTAAATTTTCTCATCTCGTACACTATAAGGTTGACATTTGTGAATAAAATAATTTATAGTTGTCTAAGCCAAACCTGCTGAAGTTGTTATTTATATTTTTAGGAAGGTTTATTTTAAAACCATTATTTATTTTTTTCAGTTCAGTGAGCTTTAATAAATTGTATTATATATTTCTAACGGATTAATTAAAATAACGTTTAAAGGGAGCGTTTTAAGCAGTTTTAACCCTTTTTCCAATTATATTATAGGTGCGTACATTAATTCATAATCTCTTCCTTAGTTCAGTCAATTAATAAATTAAAAGATCACAGTGAATACATGATCTTAAGCAATACTTAATCTATGGACTGTGACTATTAAATATTAACATTCAAACAATAAAGAGTCGATTAAAAAATTAAAGTTCCAACTCTCAAATTCTGCTAGCTCAAATCAAGCTTTAATGATTGCGTATTTTTAGTTCAGGTCAACTGATGAAAGGTCACAATGAAACAGGCCCTTGACCATGAGCAGGTGGTTTATCTGCTCTAATGTGATTTAATCGGTGACATTTTAATTCAACAAGAGTTTGGCCTCCTTTCTGTGTCGTAGCTTTATTGTAAGCTTGTAGATGAATAGATTGTGTCCGGAATTACATATAAGAAAGATATACTGATGAATCGTCGACAATGAAGCGTGAGTTTTAGAAGTTTTAGCTGTCACTGTCTTGCAATAATAGGCGTTTAATATCAAAAATAAACCTCTTTACTAAAAACTTGCCTATAGCCAGTAACGCTTTAATAATGCGTATTTATTTAATTTCAGGAACGATTAGGTGGAATGAGCATACTGAGGAGCGTCCCAAATAAGTCAGCCTTAAACATTATTATATGTTTCACTGTGATATGATCGGGTGTGGATTTGAATTCAAAATAAAACTACTCCTTATTCATGAACTAGAATCAGCCCAGCTTTTAATGATATTTATTAATTGATTTTAGACAGGTTCAGTAGAGAGTACACTGGAAAAACGTAGCAGTGAAGTTTGTCTTAAACACTTTACAAGGTGTCATCCCCGTTCAATTTATTAGAGGCAGTTTAATGCAACAATACAGATACACTTTAACGGTTTGCTCCAGCTCGAGCTTAATGAAAGACTAAATGTGCGGTTTATAAACAGGGCAGATTATATACTGGACGTTCTGAGTGAAAAGTAATTAGTATTATATGACTCTATATATTATTTAATAATGATACTTGAGTTTAAATTACATAAGAAAAACATAGGAATAAGTTAAATTTCAACGTAGGGCACCGGGTGTTGTTAA
>NW_025782677.1:0-33250 GCF_021130785.1 Homalodisca vitripennis
TACTGTTCAAATAACTGCCCCCAGTTTTAATATCCGAATCCCTGCACTACTCTGAATGACCTCCAGCCGCAATCATGTCAATATTTTTTAGTGCTTTTAATGTAACAACCTGAAAATTCCTCTGTGGGAGTCACTGGGCTTGATGTTTTTATCCAGTTATATTCCTCAGTAATCTGAATGTCATCAAGCAAACATAACATTTGGATTTAAAATGGCCCACCCTGACATGTTTGTTAACAACATTACTGTGACTATTATAACTCAGTCTATTATTTATATGTGTTAAATGGCAAGAGACAAGTTGTTTTCCAATCTAAAAATTAGTAGTTGAATGAAATAATGAATATAAAAAACTCTTTGATTCCCCATATGTTAGTTTGGTAGAGCAGCATTAAAAAACTGTTCTCTTAAATCACCACTATGGTCCGATTAGTTGCATGAATGTGTGTCCCTGAATATCACTATGTGCCAATTCAATTGTAATTCAAACATTTTATTCCGATTAAGTCGCATATACATAATTCCATAACTGAAATATATGTGTACTTTTTGAAAAAATAAAAGATTAATCTTTCCAATTATTAAAGAAATTGCTTTTATTTTAGGATGGTATTACTATTTAACTTTTACTATGAATTTAAAAACTGATATAAATCCTATCTTTCTTCACTTTTTATAGAAGTAGGCTTTCTTCTGATCTCTGTTATATATTTTATTGATCGGGAAATAGGGCAAAATAAAGTATGGAATAAAACATACTTAGAACAAAAGTAAATTACAATGGCCATAAATATAAACTTTTTGTCGTATTTTCTTGATCATGGCAACAAGGCAAACTGAACGTTGGTGTCAGAAATATAATTTACTCAAAAAAGGCAAAAGTAGGCTTCTCAGAGCTGTGTATGTATACATAATTTCATGATTGCGTAGGAATCAAAATCAGATTGGAGTAAATTACAAAGACCATAAATATACACTTTTTAACTAACATATTCTCTTGATTGTAGGAAGATGGCAAACTCAACTTTGGCATGGGAAAATATAATTCACTCGAACTAGAAGTGCTTAAAACAGTTTGCAAAACTTTCGCAACTGCGTGAGAAGCCATGGGTAACAGTTATTGTATGTATATATTCTTGATTGAGAAACAGGCAAAATCAGCTATGCAACAAAAAATATTAACATCAAAGTAAATTATAACGACCATAAATATACACTTTTTAAACATATTTTCTTGATCTTGGCAAGAAGGGGAACTCATGCTTTGAATCTTCTTCACCGTTGTTCTTCTCAGCCTTATCATTTAGACCTTATTGTTTCTCAGAGTCCCTCCATACTCTGTTTTCTTATTCTTCATTGTCTGTCTTCTCAGGATGGGTCTATTTAGTCTCTGGATCTTAAACTCAAGAGTCCTTCCAACCTGTAGGTTTTCTTATCCTATGAGTCTCCTCAATCCCTGGGTCTTCTTAGCTTCATGTCTCCTCAACTTTTGAATTTTATTAGGTTTTATACTTCTCGACTCTGAATTTGTAGTAGGTGAGTTCCTCAGGAACTTCTTCTACTCCCAATTGACCTTGTGCTCTTTACTGCCTAACACTATCCCTATTCACTATCAGAAGTCTCCATCGTGAGTCCCCGTCTTTTGACCACTATGATCAAAATCATTAACAAATTTATCAATGATAAATTACTATTATACAGGCACTATCAAAACCTGTTGTAACAGAGTAATTACAACTATCTCGGTCCATGTCACTCTGTCACTTGGTTGTTAAGTGGTACTAAGTGGTGTTTGCAAGGCAAACATGCTAGTATATGTTTACATGTTAAGGATATAGATTTCCCCTACTATTTTGTATTAATAATATAAGTTATGGTACAGTCCTCTTTTTGTTACAAGTTTGCCAAGACTGTGATCTCCCAAGCTCACCTGGTGCCGCTGCCACTTTGTGTTTGTCCTGTCTACTGGGATCATGACAACAGCCCTCAGGCTCTACCCTCTTCCAGACCTGGTGGTAGTAGGTGATCAGATCAAGTCCTTCAATACCTCCCACATGAACTGCTCTGTTGTCAATCCGGTAAGTCTTTATGAGCAAAGGAAAGAGAAAATAATAATATAGATAGACAATGGTCAAGAATTTGTTCAGATTGAATTGATTGAAGAATTTGTTCATAGTTTATTCCTTCTCTATCCCTCCAAGAGCTAGGATTGCAATAATAATGCTAACACAGGAACTCTACAGACAAACAACGTTACCTAGAGGATTAACCCTTTTAACCCCAGCCATTTTTCCATGGACTTGCCAGAAAGCCCATGGCGATAAGGGACCGTAGTGCAGAATTGAGGGAAAATTCATCTAGTTTTCTTATTTTTGAAGATAATTTTTAGGTTTTTGTTTTAAATTGTTCACAAATAAGTGTACTCTTAGATGTAATAGTTAAAAAGTACTTTTACAGAATGATTTGTTTTTTTAGCGTATTTATACATAAAATTTTTTTTATTTTTTTATAGTTTGGACATACATAAACGGTAGAAAAAAAAAATTGTAGCCCCTGAAAAATGAAGCAATTTTGTTGTACACATATTTCTTACTACACACACAAAATTTTAAGAACTTTCCTTGATAAATTGCAGGAGATATATCCAATTAATTGTATTGCTGCATAAGCACTTCTTCATATATTTCCACATACACGTCAGTAGAAGTATACAGATATGTTTACTTGTTTTTGCACTTTTGAAATAATAACAATTGTAAAATAACACAAACTGATTGTAATGGTTTGTAAGACTAAAACTTGTTTAATTTTTCAAAAAAAGTAAAAGAAATAATATTTACAATATATACATTTTATGGTACTTTGGGAATGGGGTCAGATTCCGTTATATGCCCCCAACGCTTAAACCTTTTTCAATGAACTTAGAACATTATAAAACGATGTAGTTGAGTAACAGAACTAATCATTCCATTAATCAACAAAGCATTTCCAGGTATTGTGATCGGTATTTTTGTCGCTGTTATCTTATCTTTCTTGAGAATCCCGATTACGGCAGGCCGCGCGATCACTTATCTACTAGACCGCTCGACTTTGACCTCTGTCTGAGGATGGGGAGGGGTTTGCGATAAGACAATTCCTGTTTTATATTGACGAAATATTGTTCTATACGCTAATCTAGTAATCAGTAGAAAGCAAAATGTCAAATAACGATTCATGTATGGGTGTGGTCGGTATAATCCCAAAAGTACCAGTGTTTATCAAAGTGTTTTCACTCACTGGTAACTTTTCTCTACGACGTTTACTCATGTTTTTTTACTAATAATACAATAAATCACACGAAAAACAACCGCTTTTCAATCACGCAAACTAATTGAGGTTATAAGTTAGCATACAACAACAATGCAACTGAAGTCGTCTGACAACTTACATCGACAAATAAACTACGCTCAATGACGACGAAATACGGATGCCAATTGGAAGGTTTATTGTTTTTGCATGTAGCCCGTTTCTTCACCGACTACTATTACCGAAACTGATGGCATTTTGGACATATTAATTAGCCAGCTACATTAAATTCTCGAGACGTCCGGTATATCGGGACGTTGGGCATTTTAGCTAGACCACCTCTGTCCGATATGTCGGACGCCGGGGCTAAAAGGTTAATACTGATTGGTGACAAGCTCCCCCACAGGTTTCATGATCATCATTGTGTGTAAGACACTGTTACATACACCATGGCGAAGGATAATGGGCGCTGTCTCAGATGTCACGTTTGGAAAAAAGAGAGGCTAGATCTGTTCCATCCTCTTCCAAGGGGCTCTCTCATGTTCAGTTTTGTGAAAATCTTTAACATAAGGAAAGCCCCACCCACTTCAACAGTCCACTCCTCATTAAATTAAACCTACCAATAAACACTTTTACCATGATACGAGGCGAGTCAAATATTAAATCATAAGTTATTTTTAGAATATTGTTTTGTAGACTGCATTTTGAAAAGGCATTTCTTGCTTGTTTTACTGATTGGCCAGTTTCATACTATATCATAAAAAGGTGATTCAGATGTGGTTATGATTCTACCAATTTATTTAAACTCAGCAATTTCTGACACTAAAAGATATAAACAGATGTATATCTAGGTTTTCCCATTCTGTTGTATTTATTTTGCAAGAATGATGTAGAAAAGGTAGTACAATTATATAATAAGAAATAGATCCTTCGCCAATTAAGTGCAAACCTGGTCATTTTACACTGTGAAGAGACTTCGTACAGACTTGCAATAATTGACCACTCATTATGGGAGCATTGAAGTATTTAACAATAATAGACTTTTGTCCCACTGGATTTTGCATTTGGCAGTGATGATACAGAGGAAACAAATTGCAAAGGTTTTGCTGGAAACTTTTGCTGAAAGAGGGCCACCACAACAAAGCTGATGGACAACAAGGAAATCATTTGATGCGAATAAATCCAGTAGCTTTATGAAAAGTGAAATGTAAAGTGTTTTACTTTTAGGTGTGTAAACAGACAGAGTAGAAATACTAATTGTTGAGAGAAATCAATACAGTAGTAAAGAGAATGGCAGTCAGAAGCATTAAGAAATAATGTATTGGTATAATTTTACTCCTAAGAAAGTACTTCAAAACAATATTTTACTCAAATCTCAACTTTTTAAATGTAGCTGGAGGTGAAAAAGTGAAACCAAATCAATCATGGTAAGTGCAGGGAAACAAAATTTTTCAGATTGTGATTGTGAACAGGTATATGTTAAACTGATTATTCCACAATGTATTTCACAATGACAACAGGAGTGGTTACAAGAGAACTATCACCAATTAGTATTGAGGTAAATGGAAAGCCCCACTCCATGTGGCAAATATACGTTTAAATGAAGAGAGACTAAGAGAAAGATTGAATTTGGTGTAGAGGGCGTGGTTACATTTGATTATTATAGCTGTTTTTGTTTTTTAAAATAATGAGCATTATTTTAGTCAGAGTTGAGAGCAGTCATTTTGGAGGTTATGTTTATTGTTTTAACATCAGACAATGAATACTGCTTTAATTTAAAATGTCAAAATTGATTAAAATGTAATGTAAATAATTTAAATGTATAGTTGCCTCACATTCTGCAAAATCTTTTACTTTATTTCCATTCTAATCTTGCAGTGAATGAGCAGCGGAAGCACAGAGTGCCAGTGCGGACACATTAAATTTCATTTTTTGTTTGTAAAATGAAACGTCCTTTCTGAAGGAGAGTTTATATGTTCAATTAATCTCAGTTTAATTTCCTTGTTTTTTTGTAGTACAGTATTTTTGTTGTCACCAAGGGTGTTGCAGCAGACTAACTTTAAACACAGTTGCAGACTCACCACTGTAGGACCACCATCTTGGTCCGCCTACCCGCCAGCAATCGGCTCTACGGTCGTAATATACACAGCCACTGTATCTTATTCTGTCCTCACTGGATGAGAACAATTTCCTCTACTGAGTGTAACATAGATTAAAAAGCACAAAAACAATTAGTAATGGTTTTAATTTGTTGCAGGGATCATTTTCAAAGGGAGGGTTTGGATTCAAGGTTTATTACCCAGCCACTAAAACTGTTGAGGACAGCCAACTACCAGAAGAATACACTTTTAGTTTTATGTATTATTTGTTGTTGAAAGTTGTATGTAATTATTAAAGTTTTTATGCTAATTTTGTATTAAGTTTTGTAAAGTTGTATTAATTTTTCCCCTTTTTACAAAATTTAGAGCAAATGAACCTATTACACAATCGCGTTTTGTAGTAACATCCAAACCGTAGGAATGTAAAATGTTGTACATACCAGCTCTAATCTCTACTATAGAATAACTTTGAAGTGTGTCTTTTCACAATTGTATATATTTATATTAAAATTTTACAGGAATTATATTGACAAATTTTCTGTGAGTTTGTCACAAACTTTCTTTTCTGAATTTGTACCATAGTTCAAATTCATTTATGCTGAATCGCGGTACGGAAGTAGGCTCTTATTAACTAGACGCGGTGCGGGGACATTGTTTGTTCAGTTGGACCGGCAATCAGCTGATCGGTCAGTGACGTATCGGGTGATGCGTTCCTCCCGGCTCGCTGGAGGGGCAGTCAGTCTAGTCTTGTCTTGGCGATTGAGGAGTAACGTGTAGCGGTCGAGTTAGTAGCTGAAGTTCTTTCTCTAACCCAATAGTTGGGGTTTAGAGTAATTTATTTTTCGTGGGTAAAGTCAATTTGAAGTATTTAAAATTTTTAGTGCGTTTTAAGATCCGATCTGCCTCCGTAATCTTCAAAGTAGTAAGTCCCGTACCAGCGTATAGTTAATATCTTTTATTTTATAATACTGTATTAAAAAATTTCTAAAGTTTTTCCCATCTTTCAGAGTCTGAAAAATTTAATTCAAATTTTTTGAAGTTTTGTGAATTAAATTTTGGTGATAAAGTAAATATCAAGTTTTGTGTTATATTTAATTTTGAGTAGTATTTTGAGAAGAGAACTTTTATTTTGTTTTGTTAATTTAAACCATTTTTGGAGAAGTATACATTTTTAGTTTAATTTTAATTTCAGTACCTTTTGATCAGACTCTTAATTAGATTTGATTGATTGATTGAGTGATTTTGAATAAAAATTGAATCAAAAGTTTGTAAACTTTTTGGGTGAACTTGAATTTCGGAATAAACCAAGTATTTCCGAAAAGTTGTTTAATTTATAAAGTATTAGCTCCATATAAATTACAAAATATGTGCTGTAATAACGGTACATAAAATTGCGCCACTCTGCTATTTCCTTTTGAGCATAAACTTGTACAACAGGTTATTTACAGGAAAGAACTTGTAAACTTGCATAAACTTGTCTGATACCTGTAAGTGTGTGTAACTTGTATAAGACTTGTATAAGACTTGTATTGAACTTGAACATTGTGTATAAACCTGCATAATTTTGTGTAGTGTGTAAGACTGAGGACTTAGAATAATATTGTTCAGTTTGGAATATTTGATTTATTTATAAGAAAATAATTTTAAAATAAAAATGGAGCTAGCGCATGTAGATCTGTTGCTCAAAAAGGAATTAATATTTGAAATAAATTTTAGGGGCGGAAATGCTTCTGAAAGCGACACCGTTCAGGATCTTAGAAAAATGTTGAGGTCTCTTTTGAAATTAAATATCAGGGGCAACGCTGGGTAATCTGAAGGGGCGTATAGAACCTAGCACTGCATTAAAGGAGATAAAAGTTGATTTGGAGGCATTATCTGTCAAGATAGGAAACTTGTCCGAGGAAAATTCGACAGGCGAGTATTTGAGGACTAGTGTGTAGGCACAAACATCTCACTATGAGAGTTGATTGTGTTATGTGAGTTGTATAAGTGGGAAGGAGAGCGTCTGAAACCTTAATTTCAAAACTTAAGGATGGTTTGATTGAAATTAAGGCAAAATTAGGAAAACTTGGTGTAAGCGAGGAGGAAATTGTTAATTTTTGAAACTAGTCTTCTAAATACAAGCCTGGAGGAGGAGGAAAGTCGAAGAGATGTGCAAGCCCGTGTCTCAAACTATAAATAAGGATATTATGGGTTTGAGGTCTTCACCAGGAGAAGAAACATGTAGAAGGGAATTTTGCAAAATTACCAAATCCCCTAGAGCGATTTTTAAAAAAATGTTTAAACCCACAGATGGACTAAATGTTTCAGAATTGTTGAATTATATCGAATTATATCGAAATAATGTTAAAAATTAAGGGTGAAACTAGCTTAAGTGATAGTGAGATCATAAATATGAGTGTAGGTTATGCCACTGGTCCACTTTACAATAAAATGCTTCAATTTAAGGTGAATGCTAGTTAATTTTAGTGAAGTACACAAAGGACTATTAGATTATTTTGTTCCATTTGGTCATAGAGAAGCCTTGAAGAGGGACTTAGTAACTAGATCACAAAAACCTGATGAAAAACTGAGCAGTTATATTTTTAAACGTTAAGCAAAATGCAAAATTGCTATTGTGTGATTATTCTGAGACCGAACTGACAGAATTGATAAAATTAGGTATCTCATCTCAAGTAAGGGCCCGACTGGTATTTTGTACAAATCTGAAAAATTTTGCCGACCTTGACAATTTGTGTATATATGAGCAGAACGTAGCCTATGAAGAAGTGAAGGTGATGCGAGGTAACGTAAAGTTTGTAAATCGGACTTTGTTCTGAAAGGTCATGTAAACTCAACTGCAAAAACTCGTATGTAAACAATCCCATGATGGTAAAGAAAGCAATAATAAAATGTTTTATTTGTAATAAACCGGGACATATCGCTAGGGATTGTTTTACAAATATTCAGAGAGGACAGATACCGAGATTCGAAAAATCTCTGCGGTCCCAAAAAACTTGTAAATAGGGGAGAGAATTCCAAGAAGGTAGTGCGAGAGTGGAATCTCCCCGGTCACGTCCCACTGAAATTAAAAATAATTATAATTACGGAAGAGGTCGAGAACAAATGAGGGCAAGGGGTAAGAATAATGTGAGAAATTGCATTACGAATGTAAAAAGGGCCGGACGTAGCCAAGGTTCGATGACCCTGCCCGTTGTGAAAGTGTTTGTTGGTAAGGGTACATACCATAATGTATTATTGGACACGGGAAGCGGAGTGAACCTGATTAAGCGAAAAGCATTTACGACTCATTATTAAAGAAAGGACTGGGCCAGTATTCTTGAACATACTGACATTAAATGTTTGTCGGCAGATAACAATGAATTATCGATCCTGGGTAAAATGTATTGTAAAAATAAAGATAGAATGTTTTTTCTTGGAAGGTTCAGTTTTAGTTTCAAAAAAATTTGTCTTGGCCAATAATTCTGGGTTCAAATTTTATAAAAGAAACTGGCATGGTGGTGTGGTGGATTTTAAAAACAGGATATCTGTTGGTTTAAGTTTAAACCAGAAATTACAATCGAGTTATTTCAGAATAGTACCAATCCTTATAAATAATGTGAACCAGAGTATTGTGGTAGGGTGCAATAAGGCAAAGGAAGATATTTTAAAAATTATTAACGAATTCCCTCAAGTTTTTTACCGATAAAATAGGGCAAGCTATTGACTTCGAAATTGACCTAGAAGTCAGCGACCCTGAGCCAGTGAGATTGAAGCCGTATCCGCTATCCCCCCCCCAAGCTGCAAGAATAAGAATTAAGAAAAATTTTAGATGAACTGTTGGCACAGAATATAATTAGACCCAGTGTGTGTCAAATTATGCTAGCCCCGCATTTTTAGTAACCAAACCGGGAAGTGATAAATCTAGAATGGTGATTAATTACTCAAAATTAAATAGTAAGTTGAAGAGAGTGGAACATCCAATTGGAGACGTATACGAATCATACCACTACCTACAAGGATGTACTTATTTTTTCAAACTTGGATTTGAGTAATTCGTTTTACCAATTAAAACTCACAGAAAAAAGCAAACATTTAACCGGTTTTGTTACGCCGTTTGAATCATATGAATTTCAATCGTGTACCATATGGGTTACACTTGGGAAGCGGAACAATGAGCCGCTTATTAAACAAAGTGTTGCAAGGTGTAAAGTTTCCAGTATGCTTTAAATTATGTAGATGACATAATAATATTTAGCAAAAGTTTACCAGAGCATATAGAACATGTCAGAGATGTTGTGGAGAGGCTGGCCAAACATGGACTTACGGTTAACCCGAATAAGGTGAGCTTTGCATGTAAAGAGATCAAGTTTTTAGGCCACCTAATCTCTAAGGACCAGATAAGAGTCGACCCGGATAGAACTTCTGCCATTAGAGATGCGAGAGAGCCAAAGGACGCAAAAGGCGTAAGTAGATTTATCGGAGAGCAGTGAGCTATTTTGCAAAGTTCATCCCCAAACTATGCAGACAAGGCAGCATGTCTAAATGAATTGAGAAAAAAGAATAGGAAATTTGAGTGGACTCAGGAGTGCCAGGAGAGCTTCAACAGCTTAAACGAAAGTGTAAGTACACCACCGGTATTAATAATAAATACCAGATTATAATAAGCCATTTATCCTTCCTATGTACGGATGCGAGTGACAAGGCAGCAGGAAGTTGTTTAATGCAGGAAATAGAAGGTGAGAATAAACCAGTGGCTTATTATTCCAAAAAATTTAATGAATCCGAACAAAGAAATTTGACTGTGTACCAAAAAGGAAGCACTTGCAGTGGTATGCGCGATAAAACAAATTTCGCAGCTACTTAGAAGTAAGGCCTTTTACCCTAATAACGGACAATAGTGCACTAGCGTGGGTACTAGGCAATTTTAAGGAAATTAGGAAAATTAGGTAGGTGGGCAGCTACAATTTTGAGCCTACCATTTAAAATTAAACACGTAAAATCAAAAGACAATGCAGTGGCAGACTATTTATCTAGGACTATTTGAACGTAGAGATAAGATGGAAAGTGTGGAGGAAATTGAAGAATACCAGTACGGTATAGAAAATGATAGTGTAACGGACAATAGCATAAGAGTAGCAATTAAGGAAGAAAATGTAAATAGTGTATTTGTAAATAGTGTAGGTAATTTTCCACTAGCTTATACGGACTTTAAGGTTCACCAAACCCAGGACAATATAATACGAAAAAATATATAATAGTATAAAAGGTTGGGTACTAACTCTGAAAAATATTTTCTTGTGTAAGGGAGTTGTGATGTATAGAAGTAAGCCTACTAGTAAGCCAAAGATATGTCTACCAGAACATTTAGTAGATATGGTGTTTAAGTATTACCATGAGTCGGAAATCGGGGGCCACTATGGAATATTAAAAACTACCAGAAAGATATGCGATTTATTTTACCATGCGGATCTTGCCGGGCTGATAAAAGACAAGGTAAAAAGTGTGCGAAGCTTGTGCGTTAGCGAAAACCGGTAAGGTTTTTCATGGCAAACTGATTTCTGGTGTATCAGATAGGCCCATGGACAAATTGTACATAGACATTTTTGGCCCTTTAACCAGGTCCAGTAGTGGAAATAATAATATCCTGATTGTACTTGACGACCATTCAAAAATGGTATTTTTAAGCGCGATAATAAAAGACGCGAAAAGTAAATCAATAATAAAAGTATTAGAAAGTGAAATTTTTAAAAATTTTGCATATTGCAAAAATATAGTGTCGGACAATGCACAGTGTTTTAGAAGTGTAGAACTAAAGAACTATTTATTCGCCCGGGGAATCAATCATCAATTTGTAACTCCATTTGTACCACAGGGAAACAAAAGTGAACGTCAGTTGAGGACAGTAAAACAGATGTTTAAAAAATTTACTTTAATTCGGATCAAACTAAGTGGGACACCAAATTAACTGAATTACAATTAGCAATAAATTGTGCGACCTCGGAAGCTACTAAAAATTCACCAATACGAAAATTATGTTCGGAAATAGGCCTAACTTGGAATTGACCAACAGATGGAACATTAATGATTTATTGGATTGTGATGTGTCAAAGCCGGATAATTTGGATAGGTTTCAAAAGAACTGTGTTAAACTTAAAAAAGTCCATTTCGGCTAACAGGAAGAGGGCAGGCTATAGTAGTGATAAGGAATGTGAAACACCCATTCAAAGTTGGAAGCCTTGTATACGTGAAGACACACTGGCTGAGTAACAAAGCGGAAAAATTTCAGGCAAAAATGGCAAACCGGTTTTGTGGACCCTACAGGATTATATATTATAAATTAAACAGAAGTGACCTTTATAGTGCAGGATATAAAGGATGAACGATCCGTGAAGAAAGTGCATGTTTCACAATTAAAGTTAAAAGTACTAAAAGTGAAAGTTGAGAACTCAATAAACATTAGCCCGGGGCAAAGGTCAGTATGTTTTATTTTCAGGAAAATTTATATTGTTGAAAAGGAATTGAAGATGGGTCTAAAAACAATAAAATGACAATATAATTTTTTTTTTCAAATTAACTTCAAGAATTGATTATATAATTATGTATTAATTTGGCCCAAAACACAAAACAAGTTAAGTATGAGAGTCCAGTAGTTTATTATTATTATACAAATAAATATTGGAATATAAAAGGGTGATGTGACGACGTTTTTTATTTCAGCAGTTGTATGGCTAAGATGAGAAGTCATAATATAAAAATGCCAGTGTAAGTGTGTGTGATAGGAGTGGTGGTTGTAAACCATGTAATTTTCAGGGACAAATGAATGGCATTAAATGGTGGATAAAGTAAATACACACAGATGTATTCTGATGTATTGTGATATATCATGAGATATATTTCTTCCCTGTTCCTTCAAATGTAGAAGGACAGGGTAATTTTGGTAATGTTGTGGTGTTTGTTGTCCCCTGTTCCTTCCAATAGAGAAGGACAGGGTAATATTTTTTGGTATACAATGAGTTGTATAGATAGTGATAGATATTTCTTCCCTGTTCCTTCATATGTAGAAGGACAGGGTAAATATTGTTTTTTTATCACTATATGAGGTTTATTGTGTGTAAACAATTGATTATTGTGCCATTGTAATCCCTGTAAATTGATTGTATTGTAATTAACAACATCTGGTAATGGTTTACATTCGTGACACTGGCGCAGGCGTACAATAAGAACACCGTGAAAGAGACTGACAGCCATACAATTATACGGAGGGAATACTTTGTAAAAGGAATGTCCTCCAAGAGCTCAATGCCTCGCTGGCTGAAATTGTTATTAGATTGGAGGAGCAGGTAGCAGTGCTATTAGCGAACCAGAGCCAGCCAACCACGAGATCAACGAGGCCGCCGCACTGCACCGGGCCGCACAATCATTGGAGATGCTACCTGCCTCGACTCCTCACCTACCACATCCCTCTGCGATGGCTACCTGGGGAGCCACACTGGACGTCGGACACTCCTACCACATCACCCCTCGGACTACACATCACAGCCTCCACGTAGTGATAAGTACAAAGAATTGTTATTTAAAAGTGTGCATGTGGAGGGATATTATTGTACTTAGTCCCGGGATGAGTGTTTAAAGGTTTAGGTTCCTACCGTGATTGCAGCTTCGGGCTAGGGAAAATATGTTCCATAGTTCAAATTCATTTATGCTGAAATCGCGGTAGGAAGTAGGCTCTTATTAACTAGACGCGGTGCGGGGGACATTGTTTGTTTCAGTTGGACCGGCAATCAGCTGATCGGTCAGTGACGTATCGGGTGATGCGTTCCTCCCGGCTCGCTGGAGGGGCAGTCAGTCTAGTCTTGGCGATTGAGGAGTACGTGTAGCGGTCGAGTTAGTAGCTGAAGTTCTTTCTCTAACCCAATAGTTGGGATTTAGAGTAATTTATTTTTCGTGGGGTAAAGTCAATTTGAAGTATTTAAAAATTTTTAGTTGCGTTTTAAGATCCGATCTGCCTCCGTAATCTTCAAAGTAGTAAGTCCCGTACCAGCGTATAGTTAATATCTTTTATTTTATAATACTGTATTAAAAATTTCTAAAGTTTCCCATCTTTCAGAGTCTGAAAATTTAATTCAAATTTTTGAAGTTTTGTGAATTAAATTTTGGTGATAAAGTAAATATCAAGTTTTGTGTTATATTAAATTTTGAGTATTTTGAGAAGAGAACTTTTATTTTGTTTTGTTAATTTAAACCATTTTTTGGAGAAGTATACATTTTTAGTTTAATTTTTAATTTCAGTACCTTTTGATCAGACTCTTAATTAGATTTGATTGATTGAGTGATTTTGAATAAAATTGAATCAAAAGTTTGTAAACTTTGTAAACTTTTGGGTGAACTTGAATTTCGGAATAAACCAAGTATTTCCGAAAAGTTTGTTTAAATTTATAAAGTATTAGCTCCATATAAATTACAAAATATGTGCTGTAATAACGGTACAAATTCTTGTAGATGGGTGTAAGTTTGTTAAATGGCCAAATTTATTGTGAGATAAAGGATTTTTGGGAATTTAAAATTTCATTATTTAGGAATGTTTTGTTTTATGGCAATTTTTATAGTATATTTAGAAGACAAACTTTTCAACAACTGATTGCTACAGTCTTTTAGAACAAAAAAGGTTTGTTGCTTGTGGAACTACAATTAATGCAGATGTTTACTGCCAAAAACCTTACAATGTGTGTGGCATGTAATATTTCCTTAACATAGTGTAATTAAAAAAAACTCTGCCCCTACAAAATTTTGAACAATTGTAGATAAAAACAATGAAAGTCAGGGAATAAATCTTAATTAATGGGAATTCATTTAGAGATATCAAAAGTTTTGAAGGAATGCATTTTGAAAAAGGGGCATGCTTCCCAAATGACCACCCCTTTTGTTATACATATCATATAGTAGTAAAAATATTATCATATGTTTTTAAAATATAGATATTATTTAACCATTTGGGTAGATAAATAACATATGAATAATGCCCACTTATAATAGAGCTGCTAGCATTTTTAAAGAAAAGATGTAGGAAAATTTCAAAGAGGTGATTTTTAAATCACAAAACCATTTCTTTATATAATTTAACACGTTAACTGTGTTATTGGAAACAGCAAGAACATTATATGGGTTTGTAACAGGTAACTGGTTACTTGTGTAGAAAAATATGTGTGTGATCAAGTAACCTGTTACTTGATGTGCAACGAACTGTCTGTGCAGACATCTCAGCAGCTGACAGGCATGGTGCAACTTAAGGTTAGTTTGGGGAACTGTTACAACCCCTGAGTAGGACAGTCAGTCATCATGAAACAAGTAAGTGGTTACTTAATCTACATGGAAGTTAAGTTTGGACGAATTCATATTAAAAAATAGATAATTTAATATCGATTGGCCAGAACTAAGTTTTTATAAGAGTAATGTAATAGGAAGTTATCTAGTTGAACTGAACGTGTAACTGGTTATTTGTTCTGAATTCATATAATAAATTAGTAGCACATTTTGCCATGAGTAACTCATTATTCGTAATAACATACATATTTGATTAATTTTTGAAAAAACTGCTTCCTGGAAATACAACTTTTATTACAATCAAACAATAAATTCAAGAAAAATTCAAATGCACCAGTAAGTAACCAGTTTTACTTGTGTGTAATGAATGTTAAGTTAAACATTCCTGTACTTATTGTTACAAAATATTTACATTTCATAACTTCAACACTTTTCAACCATTTAAAAACTTAAATTAGATTTTAAATGCTAGTTATAAACGTACAATTAGTTAATTACATAATTTCATTATTGCATATTTTGTATTAATAATGTTTACTACATATTAAATAATGGAGTAATAAACTAAAAATGAAAGCGAGAAAAGGTTTAAAATTTTACTTATTAAATCTACGTGTTTAATGTAAAAATATATAATAACACAATTGTGTAAACTAACTATAGTATCCATAATAACCAATATTTTGGTAAAATACTAAAATTTTAAACCAAATTTAAAGATCAACTTGGCATTATAAACATGTATGTAATGCAACTAAGTATTTTTTAATAACGATAATTGTTAAAATTGACAACAATAAGTAATTAATTTTTGCTGTTAGCTAGAACAATCAGCTGGTTTATTAATCAGTAGTTAAACAACATTAATAACTGATTAGTGTATTTAAGTAAGGGGTGGTGCTTAGTAAAATCTTTACTATTCCTTTAATATTTGTTGTAGCGAAATAAACTTTATCAAAATGTTCATAAAGGTAATCTGTATTTCATTATCTTAGTCAAGTTGTAATAAAAACTCCCGTTTTTGAATTATTATAATTTGAAAATTGTGTATGGCCGCCATTTTGAAATCTGTTATGATATTTTTCTGTAACCTTTTATAAAAAACTGGTCTTGAATAAACTAAAAATTTGGTGAAGTTCGAACGTTATACCTTCCTTCACTTTAAAGATATAATTTTTTTGCAAAACAAATAGGCAGACAGATGATAAACTAAGCAAGATAGGGCTATACTTTAAATAACATTTCTTATTGATTTTGACATGAAAAAAAAAATAGTGAAGTTTGATAGAGTAATCTGTGGACACTGTATAATGTCCATTTCTCGAACATGTGAAGTGGTTTATTGATATTGATCAAATCAGCCAAATGCTTTGATATTATCAATAATAAAGATTGGACTAAAGAGTGAAGATTTAATTATAGATTAGTTTTGAATAAGCACTGAATGGCTAAAATTGAATTGCTTTGATAAATACAATAATTGATTGACCCTTGATTTTTAGTGGAGATTGGATGAACTGCTTCAGTTTCTTTGAGTTTTAGAAAAATGTATCAGTCCATTAAAGTGTTTCTAATGTTTTTGAAACTGCTGGGGTATTCTTCCCTGAAAAGTCCTACTGAATGTCATGGATGTTGGTATTACCTGTGGAGTGTTTCTCTCTTATTTCTAACAGCTGCAGGGATTGTAAACAATCAACTTCCTCCAATCACTCTGGTATATTACATCTCAATATTGTTTATCCACTCGATTATGATATGGAACGCTTTGTGTAATGAGAAGCAATTGATTGAAATATTCAAGAAAATCAACGATTTTGATTCTAAAATCGATTTTATTTATAAAGGCACGGGATGGTCACAGAGATTGAGCTTTATTTGGGTTTTCTGCCTAATGGTGAAAACAGCGCTCGGTTTCTTCTTGAACTTTCATATTGCTTATCATTTTGGCCATCTTGTTGGCCATAAATTCAAACATGGTAAATCTCTTATTGGCCAATGCAATCTACGAGCAACTTGCACTACGATACAGTGCTCTTGGCCACCGCCTGTCTGTCCAAGTCACTAGAGCTGGTCATCTCACCGTGGATCTCAGCCATACCTTAGAAGACTCGCGTCTTCTTTGCTTGTCTCTCAGCCAACTGGTCACCATGGTAAACAACTACTTGGGATTGAGGCTGTTTGGCGTCGTCCTTGTAACGATTCTCCACTGTTTTATGAAAGTACACATACTGTTCACCTACCAGAATCAGGCAATACAGCTACCAATACCGAGAGCAATTTTAGTCATACCTGATGAAGTTATTCAAATAATATATTTGACAGTCACAGCAGATTCCTTGGTCGATGAGGTAAGTTGTTTCATATTAAAATAGCTATTTTGTAATTTTTTTTACTGTTCATATAATTTACTTGTTTGAGTTTATTTAACTTAAGAGTGCCTCAAAGTGTGTGCTATGGGATCCAGGGGTTCTTGAGGGTATAGATGGTTTCTTCAAGCAGCCAGTTTCGCAGTCTTCTTTTCAGAGTGTTGTTTGTCTCCTCTCTTGATTTCAAAAAGGAAGCAAGTTGAAGAGCTTTGCGCCGGCATATGATGGTTTCTTCGTAAAGAGTTCCATCCTGTGTAGTGGGAGGATGTAATCCTGTGCGTTTCTAGTTGCATGCCCCTCGAAAGTCTCCAAGCTTCTTCAAGTTTTTCTTTGTGGCGTGAAGAATTACCTCCAAGAATATAGATAGCTGTTACTGTCAGGATTCCGCGATCCTTGAAACACCTGTCTGCAGCTTTCATGCGGCAATAGACCCACCATAGTCCTTAGGGCACGCTTTTGCAGGGGACAAGAACTTTTTGAATATTTGTACTAGATGTACTGCCCCACAGTACCACACCATATCGTAGGTGACTCTCAAAACAAAGCATGGTAAGCGGTGGTCATAGCTTCATCTGTACTGGTGGCCTTTACCCTTTTCAGAACAAATGTTGCCGTGCTTAGTTTTTGGCACAAGTAGTCAACATGCAGAGTCCATGAAAGGACAGCTATCCAGAATCATTCCCAGGTGTTTTAGTGAGTCAGTCATTATTATATTAGGAGGTCCTGATACCCTATCTTTTAGTCGTCCCAGGTTCATCTGCTTTGTTTTTGTTTCATTGAACACAAGGTCGTTCTTTTCACAATAGTCTTGTTGCCATACTTAGAGATATGTATGCATTTATTTCCAGTTCTCCTGCAGACCTGCTGGTAGTGAGTAAGGCCGTGTCATCAGCATACATGATGGGATAGCAGTAAGCTTCTAAGTACTTTGGCAAGTCTGAAACAAATAAGATGAATAGAAACGGGTCCCAGGACGGATCCCTGGGGCACGCCCCTTGATACACCCCTAGGTTCTGAAGCCACTCTCCTCACTGACCCTTCAATAACATGTTTGATTTCAACAATCTGTCTTCTGTTACACAAATAGCTTGTGAACCATTTGAGAGGTGTTCCCCATATTCCCAGAGAATCAAGCTTCTTCAGTATTAGGCTGTGGTCAAGACAATCGAAAGCCTTGCTTAAGTCTAGAAAGGTACTAACAACAGAGTTTCCAGACTCAAAAGCTATCGATAACAAACTCAATCAGGTCAACAAGCCCAGTTGTAGTGGATTTTCCAGAGATGAAGCCGTGTTTGTCTCTCTGGTAGGAGCTTGTTAAACTCAAGATGTTCAATTAGTCTTATTAGCACAACTTTTTCGATGACTTTAGATACCGTTGTGGGTGATAACGCCTTAATACCGATAAGTGATATGGGTCTAAAATTGGTTATTTCATCTCTTTGACCTTGTTTATGCAGAGGAATTACTTTGGCAGTTTTTAGTTTATTTGGAAAGACTCCTTGTGAAAGCGATTTGTTTATGATGTCCTTCAAGGGAGCACACAACTCTTCTTTGTAGAGCTTCAGAAGTCTTGAGGAGATATCATCTACACCAGCTGACATTGAAGATTTCATTCCTTGGATGATAATCCTGACTTCTTCACTCGTAGGTTTGAAAGCAACAAGTTTGCTCCTCGAGTTGTGCTGAAAAACACCTGTACCAACAGTTCTTGGGGGGTTATTGGCTTTTAAAGTCTTTTCTGCCACTGTTGTAAAGAACTTGTTAAAATGTTCTGCTATCTTCAAGGGTTCCTCAGTTTGCTCTCCTGTGATGCTTAGCTTCCATTTTTCTTGTTCAGCCTCTCATTCTCGAAGCCCTCTCACAATTAATCAGGCTCCAAATCATTCTACTTTTATTTTCAGAGTCAGTTATCAACTTTTCATTAGCCTTACGCCTGATAGATCTTAATTTTAAGTCATATTCCTTTTTTGTTCTCGAGGCTGCTATTTTGTCTTCTTCCCTGACCTGTGAGAATGTACCTGTTATTAGCAGCAATATATAATTCTTCTTAGATTATCTGCTTCTGGGCTGGAGATGGTTAGCTTAGATCGTTGACTATTGCGTTTTGAATTTCTGTAAGGGCAAGTTATGTCTAACACGGTTGTCAAAATGTTGATAAAGTTATCATATGCCATGTCTGCTTCTGATGCCTTGTAAGATTTTCTCCCAAGATTGGTTAGACACTAGGTTTTTAAAAAGTGCCACGTTACGAGAGGTGAAGGTTCTGTTGCAAGATGTTGGGTTTTTTTTAGATCTACAAGGAAACTTGATAGTGCATAACTGCCCTGTATGGTCGGATATGCCAGTGTCCACAATATCTACATCTATCATGGTATTGTTCAGATTAGTGCACACAACGTCTATGGATGAGATGGATGTGTTGGTGATTCTTGTTGGTGGTTAATTTAGGAGATCAAGCCTAGCTATGTCATAGGAAGCTAAAAAGATCACGGAGGAGGAACTTCTCATTGGTATCTTCCAGACTGTCAACATTCAGATCTCCAACCAAACAGATTCCGCAGTTTATTTTGTGGAATAGTGTCCAAAGCCTCGGCAATCAATGCTAGTGTTTCATCAAAAGGAGCATTTGGAGGTCGGTACATCCCCAAGACAAAGAGAATCACCTTTTCCCTGTCATCATTTTTACGGCAGCCATTTCACAGATTAATTCTTGGCTTAGATTAGCAATGCTGTGATCTTTTACAGAGTTGGCTAGAGTTTTGCGTTTGTATATAGACACACCCCCTTTGAGATGGTTGACTCTGCAATAGGAAGTTATGAGGTTATAATTGATCAGATTAGCGTTAGGAAGAATGCTGTTGCTAAGTCCATGTTCTGTCAGCACAACTATGTCAGGCCTAGAATGATCAAGGAAATGGTTGAGCCTATCAAGTTTGTTGCTAAGTCGGTCTACGTTGTGGTGGAGAATTTTGGTTTTCTCAGGTGAGTTTTTTTCCATCTGCTTTTCTAATTTGGGCCGACAAATCTGTTGGTTGTTGGTGGAGTGTGGGACTTATAAATTTACCTTGTCTAGATTGCGTTTTGTTAATTTTGAGTTTATGAATGTTCTGGTCGGGAAAAGCTGAGTCTGTTTGAGCTTCACTTTTTTTCTTTTTGCCTGTGCTAAAAAATGTGAAGAGTTTGGTGCCTTTTGTACAAGATCTACTCTCCTGATCAACTTTGTTCTTCTGGTTGCCCTGATTTTCAGCATTGATCTTGGTTCTAATTGATAGAATGTCTGTGTTTAAGGTACTTACAGTTTTCACCAATACTTATTATCTCGTTCTCTTCTTCAACAGAATAAGGTTTTTTTGGTTGAGATTATAGGTCTTGGTCTCTTGAGGTAGGCAGGTAGTTCTACATATGAGCCATCCTCATAGCGATGAATGTCTGGGAACACAGTAGACTGAAGGTTGCTGCTGAAATTTGAACCTGTTTGGTGGTGAGATTTTCTTAGTGTGAAACTATTGCAGAGATTTGGTGAGTTTCGGGAGTAGACTGCTGAACTTCTTGGTTCCTTCCATTTATTTTTCTTATCCACTTGCTCAAGAGATCATCTGCTGTTGGTGTAATGTATTTAAAAGATCCTGTATGTCTGGTTATGGCGACTAAGCAGTGGGGCAGTGAGTCATATATTTCATCTTTATACTTGGATGTTCGTATTACTATGATGTTCTCCGCCTGTCTCCCTTGGTATTAATAATACCTCGTTTTGTAAACAATGAAGAAAAATATGTATATATTGCCAGTGTCCGTATTTTCAAACATTCATAAAACATATGTTAAGTACATAAAAGTAATTTCTTATAAATAACATTATTTGAAGAATGCTGTACATTCACAAAAAAAGGTATTAATTTCATTAAAAGTAATTTATTGTAAATAATATTATTTGAAGCTGTATCTTATACAAGAAGAAATATAAAACCACTAAGGCAGTGTTATTTATCATTCACAAGTTCATCTGTTTCTAAAAAAAATTTTAACCAACAATTTAAATTGGCAATCCACTTGTTAAGGCGGTTACAGGTTTGGTAGGAGCAAGAACAATCTTTATAGTTACTGCTAATAGTCCTGTCTCTTGAATAAAGTGGTAATTGTTACTATAAATAAATGAATTAAAAATGAGTTATACATTTTCCTTGGATGGGTAACTGCTGAGTATTTCTGTACTGTAAAATTCTCCTCCCTTGTTGGTGAAGGTTCAGAACTCAAACCCTTTAAGCACTGTGTCTATATTAGGGATTCTCAGACTCAACTCTGCTTGGTAAACCTTCAAGTTTTAGTTTTTTAACTTTTGAGTATAAACATTTTATCCTTACATCAGAACTAGTGTAAGAAGAAAACAATTATTATTTGCATCAGTGGATTATCATTGTACTTTCCTTGATCAAGTAGATTTGTTTTATAAAATTGCTGTGCTCTTGTCTTATGTAGTCATCAATACATTTGCGTATAAATTTAATTTATAAACTTGATATAAATTTTAAATTATTTTTATATAATATCCAGTAATTTTCTTGTTACTGTATTATTTTCTTTTGTCATAGAATTTAAGTTTTATCAACTTTGGCAGAATCAGTATTCTAATCAGCTGGTTTATGTCTACAAAATTATCTGACTGTTCCAGAACACTCACTATAATCTACATAAACTATTAAAATAAAATACCAAGTTTCTTATTTACATCATAGTGTTTCAAATCAACAAATTGTAGTCTTTGACTTTTAATAAAAATTAATCTTGTGTAACCATTATTATCAATATCTGATAATGCTCTAGCATATCTTCAGTTTTGCTCTGGACTTAGTTTTTTTTTTTTACTCTTAACCATTTTCTTCTTTTTTTTAAATTGTCACAATTAATATCCCATCATATCAGCACTTTGGCATGTACCTTATATTTTATCATAGGATAGGTGAAAATATGTCAAAAATGTTTATGTAAGATATATTATCTTTGACATTATTCATTTGTAAAAAATCTTTTTACTTTACTGTATATGCAAAATGTTGATTCATTAAGAATCTGATGGTATACTGTTTGTTAGTTCATTTTGAAAACTAACCAAGTTATTCTCATTTCCAGAAATCTTTGTACCAGTGTTACAGAGGTCTACTGAAGATTTTATTCCATGTATTTGAATTATTACTTTCAAGCTGCCACTTGTATTACAAATCTATATATTTTTAAATGTGTTATTATTTCAGTATAAGAAGATATTAACTCTGTTAAAAAACATTCCTGTCTACAATATGACAAGAGAAACAAAAATGCAGGTTAGTTAAATGGAATGTAGTGAAAATAGATTAACACTAAGTGAAATTGTATTAACTTAATGCTAAACTATACTAATTTTATGTTATGTTCCATAATAAATTACTAATTTCTTAAGATTTAAAATAATTTTTGGTTAACACGTCGACTGCGGCCGACACACCTTGCTACTACTCCGGCTGCCCTAAAGTCGGTACATATGACTCGTGACACAGTGAAGATGTTAAAGACTACTTTCATTAGCAATTAAAATTGTATTTAAGAATTGAAAAAACGTTTCCTTATTAGGTTTGTCTTAAATCATGACAATTACTTAAATAGCATTAAATGTATACAATGTACTTGCCTTCATTTGTTATAAATATGTTTTCGCAATTGTAATGAGAGTAATATACTGTAATGAATTTATTTCCATATGTTTTATTCAAGGTGGAATTATTCATCTTGCAAATTGAAGCAAAGCCTGTTGAGCTCTCAGCATATGGATTTTTTTCCATAACAAGAAAACTGATTTTATCTGTGAGTTGGTCTTTTTAAACCATTACTATAATTAATCATATCCTTCCTTATTATGTAAATGTTGTAAGTTATTTTTAATCTGTTGAAATGCTGTTGTGTTTGTGTCAGTTATTCGAAATATTAATAAAAATGGGGTTTGTAAATATAGTAAATCTCAAGACCAGGCAATTAAAAAAGTAGTAATTTCGGAGATGACATTCTGGAAAAATTGTTGTTTGAATAAATTCTAAATACTAATCCATGTATGAATTAGAACTTAAATTAGTTATGAATCAACAGCGAATTAAACACCTGATAGAGGCAAATCAAGACAGAACTTTATGAATAAAATACAAAACATTAGTAGAAAAATTTAAAACCAAGAAAAATAAATATGAGGATGCAATTTTACAAAGTGAAATGGAAAAAATCAAAACTCTTGGATAAAACAGGAGACATTTTTACAAAAAATTAGAGAGAGTTCCATGGTAAACATGAACAGGGAGATAGTCTCGATCTCTGAAAAATCAGAAGAACTCAGAGTAAAACACTAACTAACCAGCTTGAGGGTTCAGTCTGATCTGATATCAAATCTTAGAGAAAACTTAAAATATCTTAAGATTCCTCAGGAAGAAATAAAAATATGCTGGATTGCCATTAGATCTCTGAAGCAGGAAAACAATCAGTGGGAAATACAGGTAATTTGAGGATGAATAAAAAATAAATCACTTAATAAAATTATTCAAGTTAACCAAGGGAAGTTCAATGACAAGAGTTCTATGTTAGCAAAAGAAAAGGTACAGATTGAAAAAGAAAACTCAAGAGCTGAGAAGATAAATAGGTTTACCATATGGATTTATTGCAATATTTAGTAGTATGATAAACAATGCTTCTTTTTTACATGGCTGAGTTTAAGACCCATTCTGGTACAAGTATAACGATTTCCGTTAGACTAAATTAGCATGTCTCAGCCACGATGCTAAATCCCATAAGCTGTTTTTGTAAGTATTAATTTCATGTTATATTATAGTTACTAAGCTAAGAACTTCTTGTAAATATTATTCTTAATGAATAATGCAATACGTAATAAAAATTTTGGGGTCAACATTACACCACAACTTTCGAGGTTACCAGCTTGCAGTGGAGTCAAATTAAATTGACAAGTTTGAACAGTAGTTACTTTCGGATATTGTCACACAGACAAACAGGTATATGCAAAGGAAAAATTCAGAAAATAACTCTCTTGAAAAATGGTCTTGTGGTGGTTCTGGACCGAAGTATTCTTGTTTAAATTAAAGCTTTTTTGGGAGTGCTCATTAATATGGTTATAAATCCAAAGCAAAAAACAATTACTTCTCAACTTACTAGGTTGTGTATCAACCTATTTGTTAAAGATGTACTGCCTTAAAAAAAGGTTCCACCAACAGATTATTCTGGAATTTTCATGTCAGCCCCCAGTTGATGAGAGCACTATGGAGAGTTTAAGGGAAGAATCCTTTTCCAAGTCTGTAATAAAGACAAGCCTACTAAATGTGGCACAAACAACGTCCTGTTTGAATCAGGGTACATTTTATGCATTGGAGCCATAATTTTTTAAATCAACCACTGACAAAATAGCATGGCAAGACCTAGGTAACACTATTAGAGTAGTGTTGAAGCTAATACGCTTAGAGAATCATATTAAAATATTGGGGAACTGCATGTTTTCTGTAACAGATTTTACACGAATTTAGATTTAGCTAATGCATTACGTGATATCAGAGTACAAATAACACGGGTAATAATGTGAACTTGAGCGGGTTTGCTTGAACAAGTTAGGCAAAAAAAGGGCAACAGAAGAAAACTAAGAAAGTTATTTCTAAAATTACCCTGAAGACAGGAGAAATAAGAAATTATTTAGAAAACAATAATAAGAATAAGCTCTTGCTTTGGAAAAATACTTATTGTATTACATTATTAACCAGATTACATGGCAACAGCACAAAAACTGTGAGACGTGTGATTTAAGGAGGCAATGTAGAAGAAGTAATAAACCCACTTTTTGTGTAATACAAAGCATAAACCAAATATAACCAGAGTATGGGTGGGGGGTTGAAGTTACTGACCATATAGTACATTTCATCATATGGATTTGTTAAAAAATCTTTGAAGTGGTTGCATAAAGTGATTTTCTTGCTGCTTAAGGCAGCAATTGTAAATGCTTATTTGTTTTACAATATGAGTGGTAGGACAGGGGGAAAATAGGACAGGCAGCAATTGTAAATGCTTATTTGTTTTACAATATGAGTGTAGGACAGGGGAAAATAGGACAAAGACGATTCAGTAAAAAAGCTTATCAAAGAACTAGTTGGAAATGTTAATAATTTGAAGAAACAAGGTAGACCTTCAGACCTATCAGATGAAGAAAAAGTTGCACATTCTATTTCCTCTAGGAGTTATAAATCAAATTATTGTATTATATGCAGTTGCAGGAGTGTTGTGTCAGGATTACCAGAATTTGTACTTTTGTAAGATGTATACACTGTCAGTGGATCCGATCTGGAGGACAATTTCAAAAGCAACTGACACATGTTATAGGAGTATGGACTTGCCACTGACAGTGGCCTTTGGAGTGCAAAGTGTTAAATCTTTAAAAGATAAGATACTGAACTGGATAACTCATGGTATAAGATTTTTAAGCCAAATGAAACCTTCTGCATATGCAGTCAAAGGTAAATAAAGTTCCAAGTTTTTGGAATAGATAACAAACGTAAAATCTTAAATACTCTTAACGGCTTGGAAATAATTCATAGATAAAACATTCTGAAAATAAAATCAAAGCAACCTGGCTTGTTGTAAATAATCCTAGGCATCAAAAACTAACAAAAGGCATGTATTGGATTAGTCATACATAAAGGTTTACATACCATAAACAAATAGTTGAGCAGTTTAACGTAAATTTTGCTAACGTTATTCAGTAAAAGTAAATATAAAGAATCCAACATCGAGGAGTTTAGCTGTATTGCAAGAAAACAAAACTGAACTGCAAATTTAGTCTGCCCGTTATTACAAACTAAGGATATTATTAAAGCTGTAACTCAACAATAATACAAACTCAACTAGCTGGGATGAGACTCTGATAAAGGTTGTAAAATCATCTTCTGATATTACATGGCTCCACATTTTAACTATATAAATAATAATTTTTGTCTCTATCAACTGGAATTGTTCCACAGGATCCATTTTTGGTCCCTCCTTTTTATTATTTATATAAAAGACAAATGAAGCCATCACTATTCTAAAAAACGACTATCATCATCCTGTTTTGCCTTTCAGTTCTATCACAGTGTACTTCAACGGAAGTTTGTAGAACAGTATACTATGCATATATTCAGTCCACCTTTTGCAGTACAAACAAACTGATTATGTAGGAGAATGCAGTAGGGGCGGAGTTAGGATATTGAACTACAATAGAGATGTATAAGAATAATAACACAGTCTTCCTTCCGGGTATCTTTCAAACTCAATTTAAAAAATTCAAGTTGAAAAACACAAAATATAGTTCTTGGCGTTGTAACCTTATTTCACCCCCTACAGGTGGTTTATCTCCATATGAAATCTTTTCTTTTTTTGTTGAGAGCATGTGGCATATGTGTGTAAAAATTTCAATGTTGTGGGACTTCAGGAAGTTGAAAAACAAAAATACAGTTCTTTTAGGGTAACAACTCTATTTCAAGGTATTTCTGGTGCTGTAGTCTTAAGTTAAGGGTAGATACATGTGTGTCATATTTCACTATTTATATGGCAGTTGTATAAGTTTAAAAACCAAATGTAGTTCTTATAGGGATTGCAACCCTATTTTAGCCCCAATGGGTTGCACATCTTTACTTTTTTTGTTAAGAGCATAAGGCATGTGTGTGTCAAATTTAATCTTTCTAGAACATTGAGAAGTTGAAAAACCAAAGCATAGTTTTATAGTGTTGAAACCCTATTTCAATCTCTATTGGAAGTTGATCTTTATAAGAATGTTTTAGTTTTTATATTTAAATCATGGGGTATACTTGTGCCAAATTTTAACTTTCTTGGATATCGTGAATTTAAAGAATTAGTGATGAGTGAGTGAGGGCTTTGCCTTTTAAAATAGAGATTATCACAAAATAACAAAAGTAGTATTCACTTTGAAAAAAAAAAAAATTAAACCACTATTATTAAAGAAATCCAATAATAGTATAAATGACAATAACACTTGACTTGTCTGGACTAGTATCAATTTTATTTAATCTATTTGTCACGTTTTAGATATTGACAATAATTTAGCATAGTAACTTAGATAGTAAGATTATTCTAGTTTTAGATTGAGATTATCTTTAACTTAATGTGACTATTGTACCTGTTACTGCTGCTCTGCAGCTTCAATGTAATGTATTTGTACAAATAAATATTTTGATTCTGATTTAAAATAATGTGTAATGTTTTTACGATAGGTACAGGTGTAGTATAAGAATATAAGATATTAAAAAGTATGTATTAAATAAAACAGTTTCAGAATGAAATGGTACATACATTTATGTGTATTGGAACCTGACCATTGTTTTGCAAATTATTCAAACGTGTGTGGCAGTAGCCACTAATAATTCACAAAATTTATTAAACAGTGAAAATTATCCGTATGACCCGGCAGTGAAATAGATTCCCATTTATCATAGCATGTTCTTGGCTCTGATGGCTTCCTTGAAATAATTTTGATTCATAGGCATTTTTATTGCTAAAAATTCAAACATTGTCTAATTAGCCAATTTTTGACCCGATAGTATTACTTTAGAGTGAGTCAGGCATCTTCATAAGATTTTGACTTAGAGCATTCAGGAAACGAAAGTGATTGATTTGTGTCAACATTATTTTGAAGTTGACCGCTGAAAATATCACAGTCCTAAGTCTTATCTGTTATGATAAGAACATAGTATGATCTGTTATTGTTGATTCTTTTTGACATTTTTTTGAGAACCATGTTATGATATGTGAGCTTTAAAATCAATAAGCAGCAGTATAGCTTTTTACTGGCAAATGTATCTTGCTTGTGGAATTGGAGCCCTCTGGCAATTCCAAATTAAGTAGAACAAGTAGGAATTCGCCTTTAATTGGGATAAGTGCAGTGTATTGCTTCTCATCATGGCCTACAAAATTGAAGAGGAATAACGTAGTTACAGTGCTTATGTTCATCTCAGGATTTCCATTTATTCTCTAAGATGTCTATCTTCCAGAAATTTTGGTACCCTGACATGGGCGAGCCTAGAACCAAGAAATTGGGTGGAGACGTTATCATGTATCTTGACCATATAATGAAGGCTACTTTAAAGCCTCATTAGCGCTTGAAAATGCTGTCTATCATTCTTTCTTTGTCTTTATTACATTTTTGTGCTTGCATATTAACATTAGGGCTGTTGAAATCATTAGATTGCACTGTTTGTGCTTTAGTTCGGCGATGGTAGCGATGTAGCTACGTGTTTTGTCCATGCTTTACTACACAACAGTGAACTAGGTGTCACCTCCCTTGTCTTCCACTATTATAGTGCTTGATAGTTAAACTAGCCAGAAATGAAACAATCCAAGTATGGTGCATGGATGGTTTAATCAGTTAAAAACACAGAATTCTTAATAAGTTTTGATCACACATTTTAGCTATTAAAGGAAATCACTTCTAGTGTGGATATCAAACCTTATTATCATTTCTTTCCTCACTTATTATTATCTTGTTTCCATTTATGTTTGCTAGCAATGTCAAGGAAAAAAATCATACAGTACTCTTAGCCAAAACTATGTCTTGAACATGTGAATAGGAAGACACTAACACTTTAAACACTATGGACAGATTTGAATAGTTTAATATGTTGATGTCTCATTGTTTCTTTACAAGAGATGGTGATATAAACAACATGTAAGTCAGAACATATACATGGCGGCAGTAAATGATTTTCAATTAAATCGGTTAATTCAACAATTTTATATGATGTATTTTTTTTTTGTTGCAGGTAACCATAACATCGGCTACATACTTTGTCACATTTTATTTTAATGAAGAAAGAGATATCTAAGTTAACAAATTATATAACTATCTTTATAAATGAAAGCACACCATTCTACTTCAAAATGTAATTATTTGACCTTTGTTATTTGTATCAAAGTTAGTTATCTGAGGTATTAGGAAAAGTCTACAATATATAAATAGGTCGTATTTTTTCAATCTCCGATCTCACGCCATGACGGCCAGACAAGTGGTAGGTCCATGGTGTGCGCAGTAGTCGATCGCCCATCTTCCCTGCTACAACTACATTTGTCACTGCTGAGTTCAATTAACTACTTTGCGCTGAGCTGCAGTCGCATAACATGGCCTCCTGTATTGATTCTTCTGCCAAACGTGAATTGAGGAGTTTTATTCATTTCCTGCAAGCAGAAAGGAATAGAGCAGTAGAAATCCATACGGAGAAAACATTATGAGTGATGGTGTGTGGTAAGTGGTGTTAGAAAACCAAAGACGTTGACTGACACCCACAAAAATTGCTGAATGGCTTCAGCTTTGACATTTCTCAAATCGATCTTTGAATTTGATATTCGGCCATCTTTAAACTTTTGACACGATTAATGCACAACACTTCACTCATAATGTTTTTTTCCGTAAACCCGGCACATTCTGCAATGGATTTTCTGCTGTACAGGAAACAATTAACACTCCTTAATTTACACTGCAGCTCAAAATGCTAACTGACTACTTAAACTCAACAGTGACAAATGTTGCAGTGGGGAAGAGGCACGTCGACTACTGTGCACAAAGCTGATGTGCCATGTGTCTGGCTGTCATGGTGTGAGATTGAAGGTTTGAAAAAATGACTCTCATACTATTAGCTGAATACCCGTGCTTTGCTACAGGATTAAAACAAACTTGTTTCACCTAGTTTGTTACATGCTAACTATTACTGTACACAGGAAATTGTAATAAATAAGTTAGTCATTGATATTTGTAAGTTTATTGTCTTAAAACATCCCTGTACACTACTTTTTTTGTTCAAAACTCATATTGCAGAATCACCATGCATGCCAGTAAAACTTACTCAAGAGAAGTCTACATACAGCTGGCCGTAGGAGAAACTGGCTGTATTTACTGTCATAAAAAACAAAGTTTCACTTAGAACTGTAACCTTTTACATTGAAACCGATAATTTGAAGTAATAGTGGGAGTATGGGCTTGGAAGACTGTATCACTTGTACTTGTGGAAGAACAGCCACCTGCTCCAGGAACCGAATCTCTGTTGGAAAACTACAGCCTTCTCGAAACAACTGTCAATATATAATATCAAGTAATTTCATGAGCACTAGTACACCTACTTTAAGTAATGATAGTTATAGTATCTTGTCAGGAAATGTAAATAAGATAAATGGTCAAACTAATTATATTAAGAAAAATAAAGATGACGTAAAGTTGAAAAATGGTTCTGAAAAAATCAAATTTCACAATTTACCATCAAAATTGTCAATGCCTCTCTAATAAAATAAGTATTTTGGAAAATATTTCAATTGAATTAAATTTAGATTTGTTATGCCTTATTGAGCACTGGATGGAATATAATGAGATATGTACATACTCAATTAATGACTTAAAACATGTAACCAGTTATTGTCGAACTTCTAAGATCCACGGAGGTACAGTAATTTTTTCTAGGTATGATCCAACACGTCTTAAAATAATGGATGACATCAATGGGCTCTCTATGGAGCTAGATTGTGAAATTGCATGTGTCGAAATTTTGGAAGTTGAGCTTGTATTAGTAACTGTATATCGTAGTTGTAATGGTAATATTGAAATTTTCTTTGACATCATGGAGAAAGTATTAAGTTACATAAATCGTTTAAATAAGCAATGTGTTATATGTGGTGATTTTAACATGAATTTTCTGGGCATGAATGATAAAAATGCAGTAAACTTTGTAAATCTCTGTTGTATGTATGGAATAAAAGGAACAGGTTCTTGAGCCTACTAGAGGTCTCAGATGCCTGGATAATATTTTTACTTCTCTTGATAATAATTATACAACGATTGTAGTTAATAAGCATGTCAGTGATCACCTTGCACAAGTTTTTACATATTCTTTTGAGGTTGATCTTGAAAGTAATTTTTGTGATAAGAGTTTTAAAACTGTAACTAAAATAACTGAAGCAGGCATTAGAGAATTTAAATATTATTTATTGAAAGAAAATTGGAAGGAAGTATTTATGGCAGACGATGTTAATGTTGGCTTTAGTACATTTGTACATATTCTAAAATATTACTTTGATATATGCTTTGTAAGTATTGTGAAAAATAGAACAAAGAATAAAAAAATAGATAGGAAGTGTCATTGGTACAATTCTGAGCTTGAAAGAATCAAAGATTGATTAGATATTCTCTACCATTTTTCAAAAGAAACGAATATTGCATGGTACAAAAATGAATATAATACCTTGAAAAACATGTACAGAAGTAAAATTAAAGAGGCAAAAAAGCATGCAAATACTAGTTTAATAAAATAATGCCAAAAAATAAAAACAAGGGCATTGTGGAGTATTGTAAATATAAATAAAAAGTGTACTACAAAGGAAAGTGTAAATAATTATTTTAAGCCTGATGATTTTAATGAATTTTTTATAAATGTTGCCAAAGAATATGTAAATGTGAAATGTATTATTTAAGTCAGTCAGAAAATTGTGCCTCATGATACAAGCTGTTTTATTTTTAGAGGTATAACAGAGTGTGATTGATCTTTTTAGATATTTTAATAAAACAATTAGCTCCTAAAAATAGCATGGATCATTTTGGTATGACGAATTTGTTTAGTTAAACAAACAATAACTTGTTTTGTAACACCATTGACTGTTCTAATTAATAATTGTTTAAATTTAGGAATATTTCCTGATGTTTTAAAAATCACCAAAGTTTATCCTATTTTTAAAAAAGGTAAAAGGAATGAAATAGGAAATTACAGGCCAGCTGCTATTGTGCCGGTTTTGTCTAAGGTCATGGAATTAGTCATTTGTAAACAGTTATTACAATTTTTGGAAATGGAACATCTGCTTTGTAGAGAACAATTTGGATTCCGAAAAGGGTTATCAACAGCTCAAGCTGTTATTTCTTTGGTTGATTATGGTTCTAGACTGTTATGAAAAGAAAGACTTTGCTGCTATAACTTTCTGTGACCTTAGCAAAAGCTTTTGACCGAGTGTCTCATAACATTTTGATAAAAAAACTAGAACATTATAATATTAAGGGGATAGCTTTAGATGTACTTAGCTCTTACTTAAAGAATAGATCTCAATATGTAGTAGTAGGAAAAAAGATATATCTCTGTGTAAACCAATAACCTGTGGAGTCCCACAGGGCTCTGTTTTGGGGCCTTTGCTGTTTTTAATTGCAGTTTGAATGATTTGAGTGTAAATGTACCTGCAAATATTGTTTTATATGCTGATGATACCACTATAGTAACTACAAATAAAGATTATAACAAACTCTTAGAAGACTACAAATTGAATATTAATCTTGTAGAGAAACTGGCTCACTGCCAACAACTTGATTCTAAATAATGATAAGACAACTACTGTAATATTTAGCCTCACAGAAGATCCTAATGAGACACAAAAAGATATATTTCCAAAATTTTTAGGTTTGACTTTTGATCCTAATTTAAATTGGTATCAGCAAATTGTAGGGGTTAAAAGTAAACTAAGTAAAAAGTGTTTTTGCAATTAAACGTTTATGTGGTAAACTTGAGGAGAGAAAGCTCTTATACAATCTTATTTTGGACTTTTTCACTGTCACTTTAAATTATGGTTTGATTGTTTGGGGCTCTTCTCCTTACGCAAATGAAGTATTCATCATCCAAAAAAAGTTGTCAGAATATTGGCCAGGAGTCAATAAATATCATAGTTGCAGAGAACTTTTTAAACGTTTTAGAATTTTGACATTATTTTTCTTTTATATATACAACAGTGCCTACTTTACCTCCGAGCTAATTTAGAAAAAGTAAACCTAAGGAAAAATGTTCACAATTATGAAACAAGAAGTCGTAACAATATCAATTTACCTCAAACTAGACTAGCTAAAACCGACAAAAGCCCAATGATGATGGCTATTAGGACTATACAATAAGTTACCATTAGATATAAGGATGCTAAGTGATATGGAATTTAAAGCTAAACTAAATTATTTTCTATGTAAAAGATCATTCTTTATTCAGTGGAAGTGTACATCTCAACAGTGTGGACAAAACAAGACTTTAGAATATTCATTGTATTACAAAAAGTTGTAACATTTGTATTGACGTGCCAATGTATTTGTGTGGAATTATTTTCTGGCAGAATAAAAATTCTTATTCTTAT